>NW_012102266.1:4158595-4266492 GCF_000951045.1 Mandrillus leucophaeus
TCTGAGGTTTGTCTTTGCTTTCTTAATGGCGTCCTTTGAAGCACAAATGTTTTTAAGTTTGGTAAGTTCCATTTACTTTTCATTTTGTCACTTCTGCTTTTGGTGTCATATCAGAGAAAGCATTACCCAATTCAAGGACACAAAGATTCACACCTACGTTTTCTTCTAAGAATTTTATAGTTTTGGCTTCTATATTTGGTTTTGAACTACTTTTTAAGATAGGGATTTAACTTCATTTTTTTACATGTGTATATCTAGTTGTCCCAGCACCAATTATTGAAAAGACTATTATTTTCCCCATTGAATTACTTTGGTTCTCTTGTTAAAAATCAATTGACTATAAGGGCAAGGGTATATAACTGAACTCTCCTTCTATTCTATCTCTATGTCTGTCCTTATGCCAGTACCAAACTGTCTTGATTACAGTAGCTTTGTTGTACTATACTATACGGTACTGTACTGTAGCTTTGGATTCTGAAAGTATGAGTCCTTTTATCTTCTTTTTAAAGGTTGTTTTGGCTATTCTGAGTCCTTTCCATTTCCATATTAATTTTAGAATCAACTTTTCAACTTCTTCCCAAAAGACAGCCAGGATTTTGATAGATATTGCATTTACTCGGCATATCAATTTGGGCAATGTTGTTATCTTAGCAGTAATAACTTCTGATCCATGAACATGAGATGTCTCTTCATTTATTTAGGTGTTTAATTTTTTAAATTTTGTTGTTTTCAATGTACAAGACTTTCACTTCTTTTGCTAAGTTTAGTACAAAATATTTAATTCTTTTTGCTGCTTTTATAAATGGAGTTGTTTTCTTAATTCTGTTCTTGAGTTGTTTATTTGTAGTGTTTAGAAATACGATTTTGCACATTAATCTTGTATCCTGCAATTCTGTGAACTTGTTTATTCTAATTTTTTTTGAATGCATATCTTAGACTTTTGTTTATACAATATCATGTCATTTGTGAATAAGATCTTCTTTACAGTATGGATATGTTTTATATCTTTCTTGTCAAATTTCTTGAACACTTTTATTATAAAAGGGTTTTGGATTGTATTAAATAATTTTTTGCCTCTATTGAGATAATGATGTAATCTTTTTTTGTAAATATTATTTAATGTTTATTGATTTTCATATGTTATACCTACCTTGTATTCTTGGGATAAATCCCACTTGGTCATGCTGTATAATCTTTCTTATATGCTTCTGGATTCTGTATGCTAATATTTTGTTAAAGATTTTTGTGTCTGTATGAACAATATCGTTCTATAGTATCCTTGTGATATCTTTGTCTGATTTTGGTGTCGAGTAACACTGGCTTCATAGAAGAAATTGGGAAATACTCCCTCCTTTACTAATTTTTGGAAGAGTTTATGAAGTGTTGATGTTTCTGCCTTTATTTTTCTCTACTTCATTTCTTTCTGCTCTGATTTTTCCTTCTATTTGCTTATTCTGGTTTTAGTTTGCTCTCCTCTCTCTAGTTTCTTAAGGTGCATAACAAAGGTATAGACTTGCAATCTTTTTTTCTTATTTAACAGGCATTTACAGCTATAAATTTGCCTTTAATATTGTGTTAGCTGTGTGCTATACATTTTGATACTATTTGTTTTTATTCCTCTCAAAATATTTTTTTAACTTCTCGTGGTCTTTCTTTTAACTTACTGGTTATGAGTGTGTTAATTTCCATCTATTTGTGAGTTTCCCAAATTTCCTTCTGTTATTGAATTCTAATTTTTATTTCACTGTGGTTGGAGAGTATATTTTGCATGATTTCAATCCTTGAAAATTTATTGAGGTTTGTTTTCTGACTTAAATACGGTTTATCCTAGAGAATGTTCCTTATGCACTAGAGAAGAATGTACTCAGCTGTTTGGTGGAATGTTTTACAGATGTGTGTTAGGTTTAGTTGTTTTATGGTGGTATTCAATACTTCTATTTTTGTTGAACTTCTGCCTAGTTCTATCCATTGTTGAAAGGAGGTCTTGAAGTCTCCAACTATTGTCAAATTATTGATTTCTCCCTTCAATTCTGTCAGCTTTTGCCTTTTGTATTTTGGGCCTCTATTGTTAGGTACACATACATTTATAATTGTTATCTCTTTTTGATGCATTGACCCTTTTATTATAAAAATCCTTACTTATCTCTTAACAATTTTGTCTCAAAGTATATTTTGACTAATATTAGTATATCAACTCAAGCCCTATTTTGGTTAATGTTTGCATGGTATATTTTTTCCTATTCTTCTACTTTCAAGTACTCAAGTTTTTGAATCTCAAATATATTTCTTGTAGGTTGCAAAAGATGAATCTTTTATATAATTCCATTCCGATTTCTAGCCTTTTAATTCATGTGTTTAATACATTTATATTTAGTGTAATTACTAATAAGGAATGATTTATAGCTACCATTTTTCTATTTGTCTGCACGTCTTTTGCCTTTTGTTCTCTACTACCTGTCCTCTACCAATAAATTTTGTGTTAAAGAAATATTTTCTAGTGCGCCATTTACATTTCCTTGCTGTTTCTTTTGCTATAGTTTTAAAGTTTTTTTCTTAGTGGTTTTTCCGGGGATTAAAATTATCATCTTAACTTAAAACAATCTAGTTTGGATTAATAACAACTTAATTTCAATAGTACACAAAACTTTTTTTCAAATATAACATTTTCTATTTAAAGCTTATAAAGAAGCAATATATTGTTTAGACATAATACATATGTGGTAAGGCATTAATGAAAAGCAAGGGACAATAAACATAAAAGCTGGCAGGGGAGTGGGATAAGACCAAAGATATTCTTTTTTTTTTTTTTTAGATGGCGTCTTGCTCTGTCGCCCAGGCTAGAGTGCAGTGGCGCAATCTCAGCTCACTGAAAGCTCCACCTCCCAGGTTCACACCATTCTCCTGCCTCAGCCTCCTGAGTAGCTGGAACTACAGGTGCGCGCCACCACGCCTGGCTAATTTTTTTGTATTTTTAGTAGAGATAGGGTTTCACCATGTTAGCCAAGATGTTCTCGATCTCCTGACCTTGTGATTTGCCCGCCTTGGCCTCCCAAAGTGCGGGAATTACAGGCATGAGCCACCACGCCCAGCTGACCAAAGATATTCTTAGTATTTTATTTCTTAAACAGGATGATAAGCATATAAGTGTTTGAGTTATACATTTTTTTTTTTTACATTAAAACATCTAAAAATTTACTTATAGTAAAATTAAAGCTTTATTTTTGGCATACAGTTCAGACCAATGCCTAGAGTTATGTAACAGCCTTTGCATTCAGGATACATAACTGTTCCATTTCCCCCAAATTCCTTTGTACTGCGCCTTCTACCCAAACCCTCATCCTATTCCCAACCCTTTCCTAGAATTTTGCATTTTCCAGAATGTATAAATAGAATTATACAGTACGTATTTTTTCGAGCCAGCCTTCTTTCCATCACTTAGCACAGTGGTTCTTACATTTGGCCATATCTAGAAACATTCTTGGTTGATTAAATTGGCATAGGGAGGGAGAGACAACTGGCATTCAGTGGGTGCTTGCAAATATACCTTACAATGCACAAGACAGCTCCCCACAATACAAATTTATCTGGCCTGAAGTGTAATAGTGCCGAGGTTTAGAAACCCTGTTAGCACAATGCGTCTGAGATTTGTCTATGTTGCTGAATGTTGTTCCTTAGGATGTACCACAGTTTGTTTATTCATTTGTGTGTTGAAAGACATGGGCTTATGTCCAGTTTTTCTATAAACAGTTACATAAATTTTTGTGTCAACATAGGGTTTCATTTCTCTGGGTGCCTATCTAGGGGTGAGAATCCTGGATTATATGGGTTCATTTTATAAGAAACTACCGAACTATTTTCTAGTACTCCTGCACCATTTTGCATTCTGACCTGCAATGTGTGAGTTTCCAGTTGTCTTGCCAACATTCGTTGTCATCTTTTTCAAATGTTGATTCAGGCTTGCATCCCTAGAGCAAACCTAAATTGCTCATGATGTATTTTTCCGTTCATGTATAGCTGGATTTGATTTCCTAATATTTTGTTGTGTACTTTAAAAAATCTGTATTCATGAGGTATGTGTCTGTAGTTTTATTGTAATACCTTTGACTTTGATATTAAGGTAATGCTGGCTCCACAATGTGTTGGAAAATGGTCCCTTCTCTTCTATTTTCTGGTAGAGATTGTGTAGCGTTGTTATTATTTCTTCCTTACATATGTGGTAGATTTTGCTAGTGAAGCCATGTGGATCTAAAGTTTTCTTTATTTGAAGGTTGTAAACAAAGAATGCAATTTGTTTATAGATACAAGATAATGGAGATTATTACTTCTTCAGTGAGTTTTTGTAGTTCATATATTTCAAGGAATTGGACCATTTCACCAAAGTTGTCAAATTTATGGGCTTAGAGTTGTTCATAGTGTTTCCTTAATGCACTATTGATGTCTCTGGAGTCTCTGGTGATATCCCCTGGCATCCTCTATGTTGGTAATCTGTGTTTTCTTTTTCTTTTTTTTTGATCTGTGTGGCTAGAGGTTTGTTGTTTAGAAACACATCTGTGATAAAACTTTCAAGATAAGCAACAATAAACACAAGAGTTCAGTGTAAAGGTCACCTCAATAGGTGGCAGGGGAGGGGAATTAAACATGGAGGTTCTAGGGCTTCAAAGATATTTATAATCTGTTTCTTAAAGGGTATGATAAATATATGGGTAAACAATTATTAATCTTTAATTCAATATAATCCACATATTTGTATGTGTGACATATGATGTATTCATCCTAAAAATGACATAATACATATCTCAGGAAACTTGCAAATAACCTGGACTCCACAGTTTTGTGCGGATGTTGGAATTAGATTGACAAGTAAAGGATGATGACCCTAGGAGACATGATAATTAAGACGAAAGACCAACTTTCTACTTCCTTTACCTAACTCCAGGATGAGTATAAAATAAATACTCTTTTTGCTTTCCCAAAACCCATGCTGGAGGTGAGAATTCATTCTCACACTCTAAACATCCTCTCTCATGACTAGTCTACAATTATTCTTGAATTCAGAGAGTATTTTGACCCTTCGAAGAGACTGAAAAGTAGGGTGTGCCTAATGGTTTGTATGTGGAATGCCCCAGGTAGAGGGACTTTCTAGGAGCTAAGCTGTTGCTTGGCTATCTTTGTGCCATACGTGACTTCTGTTTGAGTTCCAGCGTTAGCCAGAAAGTCTAACATATATTGCCAACCCTCTCCCTGCCCAGAACTCTTATGACTGGCTCTAAGGCAGATCGGGTGTTTATTCCATATCCTTGATGATAAACTGTGATTTTGTTCTGGGGAATGTCCCTTTTCCCATTCAAGTGTATGATCATATTTTCAAGCAATCGCATTTACATTCAGCCTGGAAACTTTCTGTCCAGTTCTCAAGTTCTACCGCCAGCAGCTTGGATACTGCAGAATGCTGATTTAGCTCATAGGCTGCATTGAGCCACATTGCCATGGTAACCAGCAGACAGACCTGAGAGAAGCAAGGCTGCAGAGAAACTGTAGCCATCACCAAACAGTAAATCAAAGGGAAGTGTCTCAGGAGAGATTTCTAATTATCACACATTTGTCCTTGCAGCCAAACCAGGATGCAATGGAAATGGTGCCTTTGGCACTAGCATCTTAGGTCACAAAATCAGGTAAACTTTCCTGGGCTCCTTTGGGAATGCCACAGAGTCTCCTGCTGCCTTAGGTGTATTGAAATAGATTCTTAGATTGACCTTTCCCTTAGAGTTGTCACCAAGTCCTTGGCAGTGATAACTCAAATGCTGTACAGCTTAAGGTATTTTATGGACGGCAAGGCAATTTTAAAAAGTCTCACACCTGTAAGCCGGATATAATAGCTAATAGCATCTGAGATGATTCTGACATCTTAACGAGATTGCCTCTGTTTATTCCTTATTTTATTTTTTGCATTCTCTTTAATATAAGCAAGCTTATTTCAATAATCTTTAATGCAAGTGGAGTACTAACTGATATGTTTATATGCAAATATATGCAAATCATATAGTAAGATAGGGCTCCTAGAGTAACAACTGGTAACATCCATGTTTACTTATAAAGAAAGTGCTCAAGGTTACAAAGCTGTCACGAAAGATTTACTAATAATTTGCTGGGGAAATAGTTGTAGAAATCCTTTTTCTGCTTTTAAATGTGCTGAGATCAAGGCTGTCTGATTCTTGAGACAGGGAGAATGTGATAAATGAAGACACAACATCACACGAATAAAATTCGAATTGCCTGTGCTAAGAGAGTGGCTTTGAACTTCTCCTTGCAGTCGGACCAAGCTGCAAAGGCATCTGCATTCGTAGAGGTCTTTAATGTATCTGTTCTGCATTAATTCATATTTCTGAATGGCATATGCTGGAGGCTGGCCTGAATCACCTTTGTTTTATTAAAGGTGCATTTAAGGTCAACTACCACTAACTGCATTGTTAAATATTGATTTAGCCATTTGAATTAATGTAATTTTCAGTACTTTTTCTACTTAATATACACCAGCACTCCCATGACCCAGTGAGACAGAAGATCAATACGTGGGCACTCAGCTTGTATTGAAGCTGGGGTTGACTGCTTGCTTGTTTTCCTGTGAAGGCCAAAGTGTTCAAGATAATGGGCTACTGGTTTATCTACTTACCTTCTGCAAAACTTGTGAATGCTTTCATCTCTTGCGGGATGTTTTTGACCTATTTAGTGATCAGTGTCTCTCAGAGTTCTGAGCGATTAGGTTTCCCTTGTCGAGGAACAAATGGTAGCAAGAAAGCAAAAACCCAAACCTGAAACATTAAAATAGCCAGGTCGGCACTACATGGATTCACATTTCAAGACTTGAAACAAGCCTTAGGTTACTTTACTCAGCACTTTCATCTTACTGGTGATGAAACTGAGAGTTTAAATGACTTTTCAAACTGCTGGAGCCAGAACTAGAATCTTTGACTTCTAAAGATTCACTTTTCATTGTACTTATTGACTTGTAGTATGTATCATTTATTTTTCTGCAAACTGAGGCAAAGTAAAGGAATTTTGTGACCATATTCATTAAAAATATCATTGTATCAGGCTTAGAGGAGGTTGGTATTAAAATGAAATAGTTTATTTTAGTAGACTCTAAATGGAGACTCCATCCCTATGAGCTGCCAGGAGAATATTGCCTCCTTGGTAAACTCTCAGCTTAGCTCTCTAATCTCTAGATAATACCAACTGGCTTCACTTACTCTGGTTTATTGAGATCAATTGATCTGTAGTTGGTGTACGTTCTTTTCCTGCCTACCCTCCAGTTAAGCCTAGAGGTGCCGGGGCCTGTCTTTGCCACTGTATACAAAAAGTCTGCCTAAGAATGCAGCAGTCTTTTGAGGAAACAGTCAAGAGTCAGAGACCAAGCCCTGGCAATGTGAAGTGTCTGGATTTAGACATGCCTACACTTAGTGATACCCCTGAAAATTTAGATTATGTAAGTGAGTAAATACCCTTATTTGCTTAAACTGTTTTTTTTTTTTCTTAAAAATACAACAAAGAGTCTCAACTTCCTGATGAATACATAAGCTGAGTTGGGTATTTGAGAAATACTTGGATCTTGATGGTGTAGTATCAAGCTTCAAAATCATGGGGTAGTTTCACAAAAATTTCTTACAGCGTTTCTAAATGTGTTACAACAGGCCAGCTAATAGGTCTCAGGTAAACATCTATATCCAAGATCCCTCCTTTCAGTCTGTATCTAGACAAACACATGTACAGTATGACCATTGTAAACTGCCATTTTATATTCAAAGTCATTACATAATGTCAGTGCTTCCAGGGTTCAATAATACCTTAATGATGGTAGGGTATCGTCTTCATTGTAAAAGCTAAAGTTGTCTAAGTTGGTTTTTTTGGTCAAAACTTTCACTTTAGGAAAATTTTTCTGTTCCAAAACTGAAATTGATTATTAAGAAAGGAAAGCACAGAGATTGAAATTACAGACTTTTTAGCCCTGGAAGAATAACCTTGGAGATGGTTCGAGACTCTCAATTTATAGGTAACACTGAGGCCCTGAGGGTTTAGATGACTTGGCCTCAGCTGTACAGCTCCTTTAGCGGTGGAACTGACATTAATACCCCCATCTCCAACTGGAGCACTTTCCTCTGTTCTGACATTCACAGCCTGATGGACTTGCTTGTCTCCTCTTATTTGGTAGCATGCTGGGAGATACTTTCTATCACTGGGCTGCCTGCGGTCAAAAATTTCTAATGTTTAGATGATATAGGACAGTAGCACAATTTACTGACAGCTGTGGAAGTAATTTGGTTTATGTCCACATTTTCTAAGTGCAAGCAAAGGTGTTGTAGCACTCCAGTCCCTGTAGAGCTTACGAATGTAATTAGAAAATAGAAGTTTAAACCAGGCAAAAAGAATTAAATTAAGTGGAACAAACACAATAAACAGAATCAAATCTTTTGTCTCAGCACCTGGTTACAAAATGAGGCCCAGGGATCAATGATGAGAGACACACAGCTTTTAGGTAGTATCTCCACCTGCAAAAGATGGTAGTGGATGCAGATTTGTTCACTCCATTTCTTTGGGCAGTTTTTATTCACATCACATAGACTTCCTCACAAACACTCTGCAGTTATATGCAATTAAATGAACTTATTGACGTAAAGGAGACTTGATATATTAAAAAATATTAAATATTAATGATTTTTGGCTCTATGTATTGGATGTAGTGTTCATGGAGAAAAAGTCTATAAGAACTGTAACATCAAAATTATAAAATGTCTAGATGTGAAGTTCATAAAGCTGAAACTACTTTTTTCTTAAACAAAGGCAGATGCTTTGTGTAGATGGATATCTTTTTCTGTGTTCTAGGCATTTGCTTTCATTTTTGAAACCCTTTTAAGTGCTACATGAGGCACCTGGCCCTGGAGTGAAAAGAGATTAAAAACACCTTGGGGAATCTTAATTCCCTCTAAATCACTTTTTTCTCCCTTAAAAAAAAGAAGTTGGTCTTGAATGAAATATGGAACCTTATCCACCTTGCGAATAATCTACTCTCTTCTCTTGCCCCAGAGTTCCAGGGCTTGCTGACAGATAGGGGGTGATTAAAAATTCTCATCGTGCCCATGTGCCTTGTGCCCTCTCCTTTGTCATTCTGCAGTTGGGTATCAAAGCTGTAGCATCTATGTTCTTTGAAGACTAAGCAGGTTGGACATGCAATTTAGATGAAAAACAATTACTCTGTGTTAGCTTGCTTTTGGCAAGAGTGTATTAAGGCTCATCTCACTGATGGGAAACAAAAGCTGCACTTCATCTTCATGAATTTCAAATGAGGGAGAGAGAGAGAGGAGGAAACAGTTTTCTGGCAGGAGCTTTTCTGCATAACCTTTCTCTGATGAGTGGGTTCCTTTCTTGATAGAATACCCTCAGTATTGGCTTGGATAATAATGTGTTTCTTTCGATGCACAGATGGTGCAAATGATCATGTGGTTCTACTGGTGGGGAGCCTTTGAAACACAAAAAGAGGGCTAAGCAGATGAAGTATATTCTGTGGCGTTTTTTTGAACTTACGAAGGGAAGAGAATTAATAGCCATATTGTACTGGTATCTTTTGTTATAAATGGGTTTGGTTTTGAGAAAACAAGCAAACAAAAGGCAAATTTGCATATTTGTGAATCATCTATGCTTCGAGTGAAATTGAACCTTGAGAAAGAGCACTTTATCTCTATGAGTTCAGTTCAGGTAGTTGCACTACGTCACCAACTTGTGGATAACATGTCACACATTTTTTGTGATGTCAGAATGAGTTCTTGGCCTTGACTGTTGAAGACAGAGCATCTTGAGCCAAATGGGACAGTTGCTGAGTGAGGACACCAAACCTACTCTTAGGAGGCACATATTGCCAACAATATTATCCAGATAAAAAACACAAAAGAAACATCAAAGGCAGTACTGAAAGGGAATAAAGGTCACCCCAGGCCAGCAGGCATCACATATGTCTATAGGAATGTGTGTTAAGGGGAATAAGGCCAGATTTATGGATATGAGACCTGTGCAGTCACTTGAGGCCCTGTGTTCAAAAGGCCTCATGCTTGGTTTGATAAATGGTTTGGCTCTGTGTTCTCACCCAAATTTCACCTCGAGTTGTAATCCCCATGGTACCCTCATATTGAGGAAAGTGACCTGGTGGGAGGTGATTGGATCATGAGGGCAGTTTCCCTTATGCTGTTCTCATGATACTGAGTTCTCACTAGATGTGATGGTTTTATAAGTGTTGGACAGTTCCTCCTCTACATGCTCTTTCTCTCACCTGCCACCATGTAAGATGTGCCTGCTTCCCCTTCCCCCATCATGGTAAGTTTCCTGAGGCCTCTCCAACCATGCAGAATTGTGAGTCAATTAAACCTCTTTTCTTTATAAATTACCCAGTCTTGGGTATTTCTTTACAACAGTGTGAAAATGAACTAATATACTTAACTTGATGCTCTGTTCTAGCTGTCTTGAAATTCTTACTAACTTTTGAACTTGGAACCCTACATCTTCATTTTGTACTAGTCCCCACATATTTTATAGCCAATCTGAAGGAAGAAAGAGAGGTGATGGGGGATGAAGGGTATGGGGAGTGTATGTTATGGTTGCCTGCTGTCAAAGTTCTCCAGGTATGACATTAGAGTATAACTCTCCTACTATAGACAGTAGAGTCAATTGCTCCTTGAGGGCAGGCAGAGTGAATGGTATCTTCTGGAGACAGCTTTGAAAGAAAGGTCGCTTTCCCCCCATGAGCTACGTGTCTCTTCACGTATTCACCTCAGCATGTTATATTCTTAGAGTCAAAACTTGTACCATACCTGAAGTTAATACTATGTGAGTCACTTCAAAATAAGACATGTTTTGTTGACTCGTGGCTAACATGTAGAAAATCTATAATTTTTTTCCTAGAAAGTAAGGCCTAGGTTTCAGTTCAGGCTATGAACAGATTTTTATTTCTGTATATTTGTAGTTTTAAGTTAAATTGCAATTTTCCCTTATAGTCTGTGGTTAAATTCTAATCCCTAAGCTAGTTAATGTTGGGGAGCTGGTAAGATTCTACTAAATTCTTCAACTTTAAATATATCCTATAATGAAAAAGTGGCTCTAGGCTTGATACATATATTGTAGGACATTTATGAGAAGCAATACAGCATAGAGAAAAGGCTTTTATTGAGACAGAATTGGATCCAAGTTCTGGCTCTGCCACTTAAGAGCTCCATGCTGTTAGAAAAGTCATTTCATTGCATTAAGATGGTTTCCTCAATAGTAAAATCAGGATAAGCATATTACTTTTCATGGGTTATGTCAGTATTAAAAGAAATAGCAAATATAAAATGATTAGAATAGTTCATGGCATGTGGTGCAGGTGTTTTTAGAAGTATATGAATTTAGACTGGGCATGGTGGTATGCATCTATAAACCCAGCTCCTTGGGATGTTGAGGAGGGAGGATCACCCGAGCCTAGGCATATGAGGCTGCAGTGAGCTATGATTGTGCCACTCTCCTCCAGTCCAACCTGCATGACAGAGTGAGAACCTGTCTCTAAAAATCAACAGCAACAAAACAGTATGAATTTAGTTATTTGTAGTTACCTGGCTATTATTCACTCTTCTTAATATTAACCTTATTGTGTGGACTAACCTCACTATTCAAAATCCATGTTCAAATGAGATTTCATCCTAAATGCATTTAGAAAAGGAAAACAATCCAGAAAGTGTAAACTAACTTAATTTTTAAGCATATTTATTCATAAAATGTTTATAACTTTTCTATATAAAGTATGTGACTTTTTACCCAATAGGCTTAGAATTAGATCTATATAGGGTGTACATAAAAATTTTTTCAACTCTGAATCTGAATGTTTCCCTTTGTCTTTTATAGCCTCCCAAATGTCCACATAGATAGTATCAGCCCTTAATGCAAATTACAAGAATGTTATTTTAAAATGTAATAAAAAGTGACCAAGCTGACCTAAACCCCACAACAGCATGAATGGCTTTCATTTATCTAGCATTTAGTTCACTCCTAAATGGTAAGTATATCAGTTGTAAGTCCACCGCCATGTGTCTCTCTTAGAGAAGGCCCTATTTCATGGTTAACATCATATTTGTGAAATTGAAACCTCTGCTTTCCATCTTATGAGGGAGGCCCTCTGTGTTGGGGGTTGGGGTAGGGTTTAAAAACATAGGATGTTTATAAATTCCTGATGAAACTTTAAAATGTAAATACAGTATATGAAAAAAACTTGTAAACATCTCTTGCAAACCTATTTTGTAGAGTTTTTAATACTATACAATTCAAAAATCTAGACCAGCACAACTACCATCTTTGGTGATGCATTGTTCATTCTGATTTTCCAAGCCATTGAGAACATTCTGCACTTGGTGCTGAGTGATTTCATGAACTGCCATCTGTGAACACAATCCTAAATTTATTCACTGTGTGGTTTTGATGAGGAGGCAGGTTTTTGTAGGACCTGTTTTTTTTTTTTTTTTTTAAGTCTGAGTGGGTTTTGAGAATGCAGCCAAGTAATTCATCCCAGTCTACTCATATTTTCTTAAAAGGATATCATGGACGAACCATTAACCCTTTGAAATAAAATCACCCAGGAAGAAAACATGATAAAAAAATAATGAAATTGTTATAATTTAGGGAAAAACTTCATAACATCTCAAAGTAACACCACATAAACTGTGTATATATTTTACAAAAAGAATCGGTTACACTTCCCTGACAGCAGATATTGAGTAAAATCAACATTAATATTAAAAACTTTCTATTAAAATTTCAAATTGTGTACTTTCATAAAATCACCTTATGTATATATCTACATACTGTCATCTTTAAACTTATACACATTTCACATTGCTGCATAGATCTAGTAAATGCGTTTTCTGCCTTCCAAGGGACATGCATTTTTAAATGAATAAATCACTTAAATGAGTCAAAGGATTGGTACGCTGTATTAACAGAAGGAAACTTCTATCACTTTTAGAAAATATCTAAGCTCTCTTTCAGAGACCTCCTTTCCCTCTAAATTCCTGGTTAAACTAAGAGAACAAAATCCAAAGTCAATGAAATTTTTACTAGAATAGTTCTAATTTTAATATGGTATTTGGTTGTAGTGGTAAGGAGGAGCAGTTTAAGAGAATACTGTTTTCTTTCCATAATTCTTTGAAGTTATTTATTTCTTTACCTAACATTTTTACACTAGAAATTTTTGATTAGCTATAATATACTTTCATCACACCATTTTATGACTTTTGAAAAAATGAAGTTATAATAAGTAATATTGAGTGACTTGCATTAGGGTGGCCACTGTGGATGGACCCTTGGTGGCAGGGGGAATATGATTCAGAAAAAAAAAGTCTGCGTCACAGTAAAAAAAAAATATAGGTTTGGGGCCTGCTGACTTTCTTCAGCATCATGTTGCTCTAGAGCAATTGTATATATACAATTCTTTCTCAGACTACATGACTATAACACCAAAAGCAACGGCAACAAAAGCCAGGATTGACAAATGGAATCTAATTAAACCGAAGAGTTTCTGCACAGCAAAAGAAACTATCATCAGAGTGAACAGGCAACCTACAGAATGGGAGAACATTTTGCAATCTATCCATCTGACAAAGGGCTAACATCCAGAATCTACAAAGAACTTAAACAAATTTATAAGAAAACCACATCAAAAGGTGGGCAAAGGATATGAATGGACACTTATCAAAAGAAGACATTTATGCGGCCAAGAAGCATATGAAAAGCTCATCACCACTGGTCATTAGAGAAATTCAAATCAAAACCGCAGTGAGATACCATCTCACGCCAGTTAGAATGGTGATCATGAAAAAGTCAGGAAACAACAGATGCTGGAGAGGATGTGGAGAAATGGGAACGCTTTTACACTGTTGGTGGGAGTGTAAATTAGTTCAGCCATTGTGGAAGACAGTGTGGTGATTCTTCAAGGATCTAGAACCAGAAATACCATTTGACCCAGCAATTCCATTACTTCAGTATATACCCAAAGGAATATAAATCATTCTACAATAGGCACATGCACATGTATGTTTATTGCAGCAATATTCAGAATAACAAAGACTTGGAATGAACCCAAATGCCCATCAATGATAGACTGGATAAAGAAAATGTGGCACATACACACCATGGAATACTATACAGCCATAAAAAAGGATGAATTCATATCCTTTGCAGGGACATGGATGAAGCTGGAGACCATGATTCTCAGCAAACTAACACAAGAACAGAAAACCAAATGCTGCATCATGTTCTCACTCATAAGTGGGAGCTGAACAATGAGAACACATGGACACAGGGAGGGGAACATCACACACTGGGGCCTGTCGGAGGGGTATGGGGCTACGGGAGGGATAGCATTAGGAGAAATACCTAATGTAGATGATGGGTTGATGGGTGCAGCAGACCACCATAGCATGTGTATACCTATGTAACAAACCTGCATATTCTGCAAATGTCTCCCAGAACTTAAAGTGTAATACATTTCTTTGTCTTAGTTTCTTAATCTGAAAAGGTGGTTGTTTAGATTGGAAGTGATGTGCAAAGCACCCAGTACACTAGATAGAATGATATAGTTGATGGCTAACAACACTAATTACAGACAGGTATATGCTGAACCCTTCAGACTTCCTATTCTGCACACAGGTTGCAGAAAGCCAGAGTACTCAAAAACTTATGAAGTGCCCTTGAACTCCTTTCTACAGAGTGGGCTGTGAAAATCTACAGTAACATACATCCTTATGCCACAGAAAATAGAGTTGTGCTCAAAAATAGCCTTTTGACCTTTCTTTGGTTTTGCTTATAACAGAAAATAATGGATTTTTTTTTTTTTTTTTTTTAGGTCTTGGAATACAGCATCATGCTAAAATGAAGTAGTTATCTTTACCAATAAATATGAATATTGTCCTTTTTTAGAAGGGTATTTTCCACTTATATTCCTTACATTATAAATATATAAAATCTAGTCATGTTTTATTGCTTGAAATCAAGACTTTGTTTAGCTTAAATGAACAGAACTTCCAGTGCTGCCATTCTCAAATGCAGTGTTTTCTTTTTGGTGGTGAATTCAGAATTTCTCTGTACTTAAAAATTAAAACACATGTGGCATTTTTTCCTTAAAAGCAGTTCAGTGATCTATTTCTATTTTAGATTATCCCAAATTTCTACTTAAGAACTATGAATTTTAATAATCAGCAATCAGGTCTTTCTACGCATCAGGCTGTTGGCTGTAATTAAACAAAATGCCTGGAGTTTTCCAGTTGGATGGATATGACAATGAATCAGTGATCAAAAATTGTTGTCGAATGAAACAATACCAATAGGGGCCATCTGTGTTTGCTCAGAACTCATATGATTCTGGCATGTATCTACTTTTCTATAAATCTTGAGCTTCAAAGAGGCTGAAAATTCTTTTTGTAATGATTTTTCCTGGTTGATTTTGCTTAATAAAACTAATGTACAGTTGTTGAGAATGAACACAGAGAAGGGCATTGGGAACATGTGGCTTTTGTCTAATTTCCAGGACAAGAGGCTAGTACCTTTGAAAACAAAATCAATTCTGAAAATGATATGGAACATATGCTAGAGTAATTTTAGAGTCTGCATTCATCTTCACCATGAAATCCTAGAAACTTTGAGAGTATTCACTGGAAATACAGAAATCCTTTTTGGTTCTGACACATTTCTTCTTCTTTCAATAAAAACCAGACCTGGGCTGGTGCCAGCATTAAGCCCTGGGGCAGCTGGAATGAAGCTGACACCAGGTGAAGTTCCACGATCTATCATACCAGCTACACAGGGAACTTAAATACTTCACCCCCAACATTTTGACACAATGCAATTATTTTGTTTTTGACAGACAGCATTTGTTTGTTTGAAAAGGTTATTGCTAAAAGTACCATCTTCAGATAAATGTACTCAGATTTGTATTTTAGATGTATTTCACAGCTGCACTTTTATAAATAGGTCGAAAAATAGCTAGATACTGATTTATGTTTGACAGCTCATTTTAGTGGTATTCAGAATTTCTGCAACGATACTTTGGCTTGTTCCCTTGAGTCTTCACAGCTCATGAAAACTCCAAACAGCATTAAAGGCACAAAAAAAATCTTTAATATGATATGTTCAAACCTCAGTGGATTATCTTGCTCCAGATTTTCCAAACTAGCTTCAGTTTGGAACCATTTCCTTCAATTCTTTGTTTGAACAATTATTGCAGTTGGCTGAATATGTTCAGTGAATAATGAAAGGCTTGCTCCGTGTTAATTTAGACAAGAAAATGGGCCAGGTGTAGTGGCTTATGCCTGTAATCCTAGCACTTTGGGAGGCCAAAAGTGGGAGGATCCCTTGAGCCCAGGGGTTTGAGTCCAGCCTGGGCAACATACAGAGACTCTGTCTCTAAAAAATAAAAAAGCCAGGCATGGTGACACCACACCTGTAGTCCCAGCTTACTTGGGAGGCTGAGATGGGAGAATTGCTTGAGCCCCGGAGGTGGAGGCTGCAGTGAGCTGTGCTTGCACCATTGCACTCCAGCCTGAGTGACCAAGCAAGACTGCCTCAAACAAACAAACAAAAATTGCCCAGGCCAAAGTGCCGTATCTGTGGATAAGTGTGCTTTTTATATATTGGTTTTTCCTGTTGGTAAAAAACCGTGGATTCTGGAACCTGACTGCCTGTCTTCCAAATGGGCTCTGAAGGGAATGTTGCATATGTTTCCAAACTTCTTGTTTCAGTTTCCTCATCTGTACATTTTGGACACTAACAGTGTATCCACTTCATGGTGAGTTATGAGGATTAAGCAGGTTAATACACATGGAAAATGTAGAAATGCTTGGCTTATGGGGGATCTGCAATTATATATGTATATATGTATACATATATGTATATGTTTGTATCTATACCTAGATGTGTATGTATTATATAAACTAGTACAAATAGTAACTGATGATAATCTTTCATCTTATTCCTGCTTCCATCATTGATTATGTGAAAATTGTACTACCAAATGTGTTGAGTAGCTTATGAAATAACTGAACTAGACTCTATCAAAGATATAAAGAAAATACATGTAGCTGTTTTGAAAAAAATTATCATAAATTCTCATTTGATCCTCAAATATTTTCAAGGTCCAGAGAGGATTTAAGTTGCTGGAATAATCCACCCAGTCTTTCAGATGTGATTATGTAATTGATGGGATCTGGATATCACTGATCACAAAACACAATAAAGGACCTAAGGCAACATCTTTGTACTTTCTCCAGGTGGGGAAAATGTTTTTGTTCTACTTGGTAAATGGCCTCTCCAGTGTTTCTTGGAGACCTCAATAAATGATTATTTGCCAGCATTCCATCACATGCCAAATGTTTTACTCTCATTTCCCTGAGGTTCTGGTCTGTCAGCACTTGTTCTGAAGCTGAGTACAGACATGGCATAGGTAAAGTGCACAGTGAAGATTGCTGCAGGAAAGTCTGAAGCCCTTCCCTCTTGAAGATGAAAAATCTTCTGGCCTCACCCCCACCCCTCCAGATCTTAAGACTGACTCTCATTTGAAGATTTGTGTTTTGCTTTACTTTCCTCTGTGAGTGCTCAGCACAGAGCAGTATCTACTTTTCCTGTTTTACGTTTTTCATTTTAAAGATCCAATTACCTCAAGTCCTTTTCTTGAATATTGCAGTGGGCCTGCTGACCTAATAATTCTCTCACCTCCAATTTCCATCATCATCTGTACTTGAAGCTGCATCACACATACACCCACCTGAATGTATGAGATTCCCCCGCCGCAGGAAGAAATGGCTCATATCATTTGAGAGCCTAGTCTCAAGGGCATCATCAATGCTGTTTCCTCATGTTCAATGGCATTTTCTGGTGTGTCGTATTAGATTTAGTTACGGTATCACCAACTACAGTAGTGCAGCCACTCTGCTCTTCGGAAATGCTGAAACAGGCACAGCTTGGAGGTGCTAGGAAAGTCCATTGCTCAGTGAGTTTAAAGGTTCAAAAGTTTGGAAGCTTTTCTAAGTTCATTCCTTTATCATTCTCTGTGGCTGCTAGAGCTAGCCAGTGGTTATATGTTTTTTTTTTTTTTTTTTTTAATTTGATGTAGTATTGTCAAATCTCTGATAAATTTACATTTCCTTTTTCTTGGGGATTTGGCAATGGGAAGAAGTTTCCATTTTCTTGAAGGCGTTTGAAAGGATAACTCTGAGCTTCATTTATAGAAAGTATAATGCTGTGAAATAAAGATAATATGAAAATAATGACAGCTACCATTGTTGAGGGTCTGCTTTGCACCGAACACCATTACAAGTGTTTGATGTATCATACATTTTTTAGCTACACAAGAATACAGTAGTCTTTCAAGGCAGGTATTTGCACTGTACCATAGGTAAGCTCAGAGAAGAGGGTTCTTGCTTAGGATGGCATAGTACAAAAGAGAGAGGAAAGCCTTCTTGTGACACATCCTCTCTTTTCTCTGACGAGGAGCTTAGCTTCTGAGATGCTCCAGTGCATCTTGTGGGTCTAGTGCATTTTGTTTTCTGGAGAATTGCCTACTGATGGGGATGCCAAACAAAGTGCCGACCCACTGAGAAATAGTGTGAGACCTTCTGCTTCTCGGCTGCTTTGGGTCATATGTGAGTGTTGCAGTCCTTAGGGGAGGATGTAAGGTGGGTTGCCAGGCAAACAGGGCAGCTTGCCTTCTCCACAGTCTACTCATCACAAGGCCTGGCTGACATTCATTCATTCATTTACTTATTTTACTTGTGTGTGTGTGTGTGTATATATACATACAATGTATAATTGTATATTAAATTGTATATTAAATATGTGTTATATTATATATCATTAATATATAATATTTTTATAACCAATATATATAACACATACCATAATTATAATTTTAGTAATTTGTGAATATACTTTCAGTGGCACTAAATGCATTTACAATGTTATGTAACCATGACCACTGTCAATACCCAAAACTTTTTTCAACATCCCCAACCAAACCTCAATGCTTGTCAAACAATAACTCTTCCTTTCTCCCACTCTCCAGCCCCTGGTAACCTCTACTTTATTTTCTGTCTCTAAACTTGCCTCTTCCAGGTAGCTTGTAGAAATAGAATAATATTTGTCCTTTGGTGTCTGGATTATTTCACTAAGCATAATGTTTTCTTTCATTCCTTTTTTTTTTTTTTTTTTTTTTGAGACAGAATCTCACTCTGTTGCCCAGGCTGGAGTGCAGTGGTGTGATCTTGGCTTGCTGCCACCTCTGCCTCCAGGTTCAAGCAATTCTTGTGCCTTAGCCTCCCAAGTAGCTGGGACTACAGGTGTGCACCACCACATCAAGCTAATTTTTGTATTTTTAGTGGAGATGGGTTTTCACCATGTTGGCCAGACTGGTCTTGAACTCCTGGCCTTGGGTGATCCACCTGCCTCGGCCTCCCAAAGTGCTGGAATTACAGATGTGAGCCACTGTACCCAGCCTACTAAGGCTAATGTTTTCAAGGTTCATTCATACTGCAGCATATATTGTCAACTTAATTCCTTTTTATGACCGAAAAAGATTTTATTGCATGTATATATACCATATGTTTTTCCATTTATCTATTGATGGGTTAGTTTTTGAGAGGGAGTCATTGGATGATTTAATTCCTCAGGGGACCTCATGCCACACATGGCATACTCAAAGGTTTGTTTTGGGGCGTATGTGGTGATTTGCGGGAGTTCTAATACCTTCGGGATGAAGCACACAGAGTAAAGATTGACAGCTTAAAATCCGTTTCTACTGTGTATTGAGCCCCAAGTAGATATCTGCTGCTATATTTGACAATAGGTGTCCATAAGCAGTTAAGGAGTTCAGTCTGCCCTTAGGGAAGCTCAGCACAGGCCCATGTGCATGCATACACTTGCATTCCTTCACACCCCCAAACACCATCCCACTCCATACATGTATACCCATCTTCCTTTCCCAGATCCCTCCCCAAACAGTTAAGTGACCATGGAGATATGCATCTAAATGAGTTATAGAAAAGATGGGAAGTCTTGAGGGGGAAAAATGGCTATAATTTTGGATGGTCAGGCTTGCCTTTGAAAAAAGAATTTGGACCCTTGTAGAGGTTGGAGATGCTTTGTGTAGGAATGAAGGTGGGAGAGGGTAAGAGGGTATATCTAGAAGAAGAAACTACTTGAGCAAAATCTGAGCCCAGAGATGGGGAGGTGTAACGGGTGGGAGGAACAGATGGCAGAAGGCTTTTAATTCTAGGCTGAGGAAAGTGAAATTTATCCTGCAAGCAACAGAGAACTTTGGTATAGACGAATGACAAAATTGCAAAAAATCATAAAATTTGTGTCAAAAAATCTGTAAATCATAACCTGCATTTATTGAAGGGCTCCTATGTGCAAGGAAGAGTATTGGGTTAGGCACCAGGAAAGATGACATCCAAAGATGGAACCTGGTAAGTTTGAGTAGCAGGAAAAGGGAAGCCAGAAAAGAAGGCAGAAAATAAAAATTTAAGGGGAAAGAGGAATCAAGAGTGTAATCTCAAAGTTAGCAGGAGAGAGTTTACAGGAAAGTAAGGTTATCTGTGTTAAAAGCTACACGAAGATCCCAGAAAGGAAGACTGGAATCTCTGCTATTGGTTTTGACAAGTAGGAGGCAGATGGTCTCAATAGGCAGAGCCTCTGGAGATCAGGGTAGTGGTGTGACAGGCATTTGAACCAGAGCAACTCCATCTTGAACAGGGGATGGATAAAATAAGGCTGAGACCTACTGGGTTGCATTCCCAGATGGTTAGGCATTCTAAGCCACAGGGGGAGATAGGAGGTTGGCACAAGATACGGGTCATAAAGACCTTGCTGATAAAACAGGTTGCAGTAAAGAAGCTGGCCAAAACTCACCAAAACCAAGATAGTGATGAGAGTGAACTCTGGTTGTCCTCACTGCTACACTCCCATCAGTGCCATGGTGGTTTACCAATGCCATAGCAGTATCAGGAAGTTAATTTATGTGGCCTAAAAAGGGGAGGCCTGAATAATCCACCCCCTTTTTTAGGATATAATCAAGAAATAACCATAAAAATGGGCAACCAGCATTGTTGGGCAACTTGAAGTTGAAGGGCAACTTCGGGGCTCCTCTGCTTAGGGAATAGCCATTCTTTTATCCCTTTACTTTCACAATAAACTTGCTTTTGCTTTCTACTTTGGACTCGCCCTAAATTCTTTCTTGTGCAAGAGTCAAGAACCTCTCTTGGGGTATGGATCAGTTCTCCTTTCTGGTAACAGTGGGGCTAGAGAAGAGGTAAGTACAGCAGTAGCTGGAGAAGCCAATATGTTCAAGAGAACAGACTGTTACTATGCTACAGTATAAAGAGAAACCAAAGCATATTTTTGTATTAGTGGGAAAGAATGAATGGAGAGGCACAGTTTGATTAAACAGCCAGAAGAGTTATCAATGGAACAAGTGTTTTTTTTAAATTTATTATTTATTTATTTTTTGAGACAGTCTTGCTCTTGCCCAGGCTGGAATACAATGGTACAATCTCAGCTCACTGCAATCTCTGCTTCCTGAGTTCAAGTGATTCTCCTGCCTCAGCCTCCTGAGTAGCTGGGATTACAGGCATGTACCACCATGCTCATCTAATTTTGTATTTTTAGTAGAGATGGGGTTTCTCCATGTTGGTCAGACTGGTCTCGGACTCCTGACCTCAGGTGATCTGCCCGCCTTGGCCTCCCAAAGTGCTGGGATTACAGGCGTGAGCCACCACGCTCAGACTGGAACAAGTTTTTAAAATAAATGGTGGTTTAGAAAGACAGATCTGGCAATGGCACACAGACTGGACTGAAGTTGATAGGTTACCAGAGATCAGGAGTCTATTTGTAGAGATGTGGCAAACAGCAGTGAGGATGTCACTGAACTGCATCCTGGACAGAAATGGAGTAAAGGGGTAGAAATTGTTATCAATGAAGCTTCAGGAAAAAGAATAGGATTTGGTGTTGGAATAAAGACTGAGAAGTAAATGCATCAAAGAAACCTCAAATTTGGTTTAGGTATCTGAGGCATTTAATGTACGGGGGCCATTTCTGCTGCATTCTCTAAAACACTCCAGGTTCACTATGACACTGCTTGTCCAGGGCCTCTGTCGGTGACCCTGAAGAAACACCAGACTCTGTTTTTCTTTGAACTGTGTCCTTTTGTATTAGGATTGGTATTATATGATCTTCCAAAACTAATTTCTCTGATTACTGTGTCTGTCCTCTGTCATCTTCCTTCCCATGAGGGAGCAGCCATTGAAAACAGGCTGAGTCATTAGGGGAAGAAAGAGGCTCAAAGGCCATATCCGCAGGGACTAAATGACTGACCTGGTAGGATAAGAGCCGCGAGCTACTGCACAATGTACCTACCTGTTCACATAATCATTTTGTTGTCAAAGCTGCTTTTTTGCTTCTTTCCCTTTTGCTCCTGCTTCAAACTTATTTTTGGAGCATTTTCGTGACCTTGAGCATGAAATGAAATGAAATGGTGATGCCACTTCTCAAGGGAGCTGCGTTTAAGATGTGCTTGTTCATGAAAGAGAATCATCCGAGTTCCCCAAGGGCTTAACCTTCATCCGCTTTTCAAAGAGAAACGCTGCCTCCTTCCACTCACACAGAAAGCTCTCCCCAGGTTCCTTTCCCTCTCCTCTTCCCACCGCTTTCCTGCACAACAGTCAATTTTTTTAATCTTTTGAGTCTTGTGGTGTGGATGCACCATCTGTAGTTCAATAACATGGTAGCTTTCTCTCTTTTTCACTTTTCTCTCTATTCTTCCCTGCCTCACCAGTTTCCATGGTATTCCTATAATGAAGAGCAAAATGTTGAAACTGTGTGCACGAAATGCTAATTCAACTGTTGCTCACAAGTTGGGTGCATGTTTGGAAAATCTTAGTATCTATAGCAGAATCTGGATGAGTGTTGGATGTAGTTTGATAGCAATAGAAACTATTTTCCTTTCTGCAGGATTTCTTCTGTAAGAAAGAGTCAAAGAATGGTTTACCCCATAAATGCATACAATTATAATTTATCAGTAAAAATATTTTTAAAAGACAAACTCAAAGAGGGGGTTATGTTTTTTTCAAGACAGCCATGTAAATTTCCCCTGTCCCTGCAACCTCCAACCATCCCATGGATGGGGAACCACTTTTTTGTTGCTTATGATTTGAATGTTTTATGGGTAAGTGAAGCTCTTCCTGAAGAGTCATTCAGGCTATCATGAAAGAAAATAAGAGAACAAGACTTTTGGTGCGACTGGATAAAGAGAATGTAAGATGGGAAGCTTGCAATGCTGCAAAAGGAGGAGGCTAGATGCCTGGGGCCCAGAGCTGAAATTAGCAAAATGGTAGCAAGAGGGCTGAGGAAGAAACCACAGTGAAGGATGGGCGTGGTTTCATTGTTCAGAAGCTGGCCAGGGTCTAAGAAGACCAGTTTGGTTGGCAGTCAGTCTTCATATCAATGGGAACTTTGTTCCACTTGCTCCAGGTATTCTCAGTTGCAGAGTGCCTGGGAGTAATTTACAGGCCTGACTTGAGCTTCTAAATTTAGGTCACTGATTTTCTGGACACCCAATAAAAGTGCTTACAAGAGTAATTGTTGGACCCCAGGTGAGCCCTGGATCCCTTGTATTGGGGGAGGAGATGACAGAATTCTTTCAGTGCCGCTTCACCAGCTGGAAATCTCCATGGCCAGCAATGCTTCTGCCAGGGCTTCACTTGGGCCCACTGGGTTCACCCTGCCCATTCAGCCTGGCAGGGTGTACTTGACTTGAGCTACTGGCCTGGATCTTATGTGTGCCATGGCTCTGCACTCAGCCTGTGGCTGGTCTGGGCATGCTGCAGCCAGCTTCTGCTTTGGGGGCCAGCATTTAGATAACGGGAATTCAGCAGTGCCAACTGCAGAGCCCCAAGGGATGGTACAGCTTTTGCTCAGGGAGTTCTGCGGTCTGAGCCCCCAGGAAGTGTTAACAGCTCTCATTTGTTCTTGTTGCCTACTGCTTTGGCAAACAGGCTGTGTCACAGCTTGTTCTTACCACCAGCAGTTCAGCGAATTGGGGTGTGTGGTACCCAGCAGCTTTTTCTCCTCTGCTGCTCTCACTGAGTGGGACAGGGGGTACAGTGTTATAGCTCTTTTCACGCCCACTGTTGGGGGACTTCTGAGTTCTTGCCCCCCAACCAAGAGGAATGAGGTAGGTGGACACCAGAGAGTGAGCAAGACAGAGAAGAGTTTTGTTGAGCAACAGAAAAGCTCTCAACACAAGAGGGGACCCAAAGTGGGTAGCCCTCTGTGTGAGAGGGGACCAGAAAGCAGGTAGCTGTGAGGCTGAGTCAGGGGTTTTTATGGGCTCAGAATGGGGGAGTTCATGCTAACTGGTCTATGGGTGGGACTGGAAAAGGCACCATTTGATTGGCTAAAAGTATTCAAAGTTCTTACTCTGGTCTTGGACTCCACGTGGAAGTGGCAGCTTGGTTTTCAGGCTTCAGGCTGTCGTTGGCTTGAAGGTCAGGTTTCACCAGGGACCCATCCCTGTTTGCCTTGGAATTTGTCTTCTGCCGCTATCAAAAGCAACTTTGGTGCCTGCAGTTAGAGGCCTGATGATCTCAATGTAAGTCTGTGGAGAGTTGATACCCACAGTTACAGTCTGGAAATACACAAAGTGTGTATCTTTACTACTTTGGACCTACCCCTACAATGTCTATTTCTTTTCTTCTGGGTGTAAACCTTACCTAATAAAATGGGTCATCTTTTCTGGCAGAATTACTTTTCCTTCCTCTCTGTTTACATTTGCTTATTCTTCCTTTACTTAAATTTCCTTTTTGATAAATTTTAAAGAAAACAGTGGGCCACCCTTAACCCAAACTACTCGTCTAACTTAAAAACACACACACACACACACATTTGTGAGATGAATTTTCAGGCATAAATCTGAATTTTGTGTGTGTGTGTGCGCATATATATGTGTGTGTGTGTGTGTGTGTGTGTATATATATATCTAATTCAATTATTTTTCACTGTGAAAGTAGCCACATAGGAAAAGCTGAGATATACCAGATGAAGGCGCCTGACTTAGGTTTTGTAGTTTGGCTACACAAATGTGAAAACGTAATAATTGTTAAAAATATTTGATTTCATGAAATTTATTCTTGCTTCCACATATTGACAAAGATACTTCCTCTTAAAATTGACATAAAATTGTTCTCTATTAATATCTAATACAAGTCTCCAATCTGTGAGACTTAGGCATTTGAGAAACTGGTAAGAACAAAAGAAATAGCTCTATAGAGAGGATGGAGTTCAAGAGTTTTAAAATGTTTGAAAGAAGTTTGAAAAAACAGTTTTGATGCTGATTTGAGTGAAACTTGAATTTCTTTTTTTAGAATAATTTTTTGAGTGGAGGAAATTAGAAAAGAAGCATCTCCTAAAAACACTTCTTCAGAGAATTCCTTCTTCCCTTTGAAATTATAAGAAGACAATTGCTTTCCAAATCATTAAGAGTTAGCCTCTTTTAGATTCTTTTCCCACAGCTAGCTCCAAATAATCTAGCAATAATTTATTTTCAAGAATATAATCATAGGTAGGTTGCTTCATAAAAGAAGTTGAAACTGTGCTTATTCTTTGTCTCTCCATATATGTATCTCAAAGATAACCATGATAAAAATAATACAAACTATTCAAAGAACACAAACAATAAGAACACTGGCCAATATGTTAATTTATTTTATGTAGCCAGCACGAGGGCAAAGGAGCAGCTATGACTGACAGTTACTGCATGATATCAGTAAAATTCATTCTCTGTGAGATGTTTCCTATATTGCTAATAGATTTACTATGAGCTGATCCTGTATATAGGGTACAGGCAGGCACGCAGGGAGAAATGTAGCAGCGATTTAGAAAGGGAAATGGCCTGGGATGATAGCCCAGCTGGAAGTAAGGATGTTCCTGTGTTGAAAATCAGTGCAGTTAAAAGGATTTAGTAGCCAGATTATCAAGTTAATAGCTGGAGGGCTTAATCATTGGCCTCAAGATTTCGGCTGCTGCTGTGATTTAAATGGGAGGGATGATGCAACAGTCATAGTCCCTTGAACTAGGTAGGTTTGAGTCCTACAGCTTCACATTAATAGGATTCCAGACCCAGTGTTGGGGATTGTGCAGCCGGGGGGTGGTAGTGGGTGCTGTGAAGTGGTAAGAGACTTAAGGAGTCAGGGGCTATGAATAGAGGGCAGATTGTAATTATAGAGACTTTTTGCTTCTGTCATCTGCAGGTCTTGATGTTTTAGGGTCTTTCTCCGGAGTGCTGAAGTTTTATTACAGATTTTTAATCAACTTAAATTCCAGGATCTCAGTGCTAAAGGTGTTATATCTGCTGGACAGTTCTAAAAGCATATTGCTAGTTACACCTGTATTACACGTTAAAATTATTTCTGTAACCTGTAGGTGGCATGATACAAAAGAATGAGCTTTGGGCTTCTAGATGGATGATGTAATTTCCAGACCTGGACCTGCCACTTCAAACTCTCTGGACTGGAGCAAATCATCTATCCTCTGTGTGCCACAGTTATTTTGTCTATAAAATGACAATACTGCCATGGCTCCTATCTTCTCCAGGGGAGGCTGTGAGAATCAAAGGAGATGCTCTGCTCAATAGAATTTTATAATGAAACCACCTTTGCAAAATTATTACAATAAGAGAAATCTGACACGGCTGACTCCATCTTCTAGCCTGATAGGCTGCCTGTCTTTGCTCACTCCTGGGTGTGGGCCAAGCTATTAAAACTTTGGGAGAAATTTAGTCTATAGTTTAATAGTTTAAATAATGGCCCTTCTCAAAAACTAAACTGCCCTTGTAAAACTACTGAAAGGCTACCAAATTAGGAGGATGAGACGGGCCTGAATTCTAAATAATTACCAGTCATTATTCTGGAGGTCATAAGATGTGCAACTTCTCCAATTAATCTTGTAGTTGATGTCACTATTGTAGAGCCTAAGATTGACCTTTTAAAATGTCTTTTCGGGTTTTTGCATTTCTGACAACCGAATGGCCCCACCTGGACCCACCAACCAGCCCTGTGGACCCCCAACCCAGAAACTGACTCATCACAAGAGGACAGGTTTGATTCCCTATGATTTCATCTCCAAACCAACCAGTCAGCATGCCTTCTACTGTAGCTCTCTGCCCACCAAACTATCTTTGAAAGACCCCTAACCTCTGAGCCTTCAGGGAGATTGATTTGAATAATAGCTTTGTCTCCCACGTGGCATGGCTGGCCTCATATCAAACTGTTTTACTGCAATGTCATGGTCTTGGTGAGTTTAGTTTGTGCAGTGGGCAGGAAGAACCCATTGGGCAGTTACAATAATGACAACACTAAAATTCCTTCCCCCATTTTCCTTTACTCTTTCATTTTTGTCTTATTTTTAATGATTCTGATTTATGATCGTTTGTGTCATTTGATACAGATGTCATTGGTCTAATTCATCTTAACTTTTTGGAAATACATAATATACTTTAAAATGAGCTGCTATTATCAGAAGAAAATGTTTCTCTAATTGGGGATTTAATAACATTTTAAAATTTGATATATATGCTAATAGTTTGTATTTTGCCTCTAAAGTATAAAAGTACTTAGTCTAATTTATGTATACTATATATGCTAATATAGAAAAAGGAAAAAAAATGCCACAATATTTGCTCAGGAGTGGGGAAGGCATATATTTTACTATACTATTCCTTTTTTGAGACAGGGTCTCACCTTGTTGCCCAGGCTAGAGTGCAGAGACATGAGCACTGCTCACTGCAGCCTCAACCTTCCAGGCTCAAGCCATCCTCCGACCCCAGCCTCCCAAGTAGCTGGGATACAGGCATGCAACACCACACCTGGCTAATTCTTAAATTTTTTGTAGAGATGGGGTCTCACTATGTTGCCCAGGCTGGTCTCAAATTCCTGAGCTCAACTTTCTTTGTTTCTATGCTTTTGTGGTGGTTGGAGTACTAAGAATTTGATCCAGAGTACGTTAAGAAAAACTATCATTTCAAAGCTCTTGCCGGTTCTTCCTCAGGTAAAAATGGACATTTAAGTGAGATGACTGTTATTTAGAAAAACACATCAATGGTTTTATTTAGGTTATGAAAGTCAACTCCTCTGACCACTACCACCTTGACCTTAGATGGAAGAGTCTGGATAAAACAGGGCAAAACAGCTCTGACAAATTTTAGTGTTCTTTGGGGGTGGGATAAAGGTATGTGGGATCCCTAGAACTAAGAAGTCGTCAATGAAGGTAGGGTGGGAGTGGCTGGCAAAATGACAACGTGTGAAATCTCTGTTTATGGAGAAAAACAGCCAGGGAGACATTCACATGGTAGAAACAGCCAATTACTTCTGTTATTCCCAACCTCTTGGGGAGAGTTAACACCAACAGCATTCTGTTAGTAGTGCTTAAGGGAGGAGTTGTTAATTACATCTCAATGGGTGCAGGATTTCCTAGGATTTAAGGGCCAGGGCTTGCATATTAAATCTAATACCTTTAAATAAATATATAAACCCAGAAAATTAGACTGGGGGCATATAGACTACACTATTGTTAGGAAAAACTGTAAAATACTTAGAATGAGCACAAAGATTTCTGAGTTATATAGAAGTATGATGTTCATAACAAAGCAAATGGTACTTGTTCAGTGAGATGCAAATATTGACAGATGGCTGGTAATAAATTTGATGCCCCCTAACTGCCCCCAAGATAATTCAAAATATTACATTTTTTAATATGAAGAACTCATTTTAAAGATTTTTTTAAAATTTCATGCAAACCTATAGAATCACTAGTGAATCAGGGGTCAGCAAACTTTTTCTATAAAGAGTCAGGTAGTTATTTTAGGCTGTACAGGCCCCATATATCTTTTTGCTAAAAAGATTTAAGTTGATTCATAATAACTGTACATATTTGAGGTATATGTGCTATTTTGATACATGTATACAATGTGTAATAGTCTAATAGGCTATTTGGAATATCCATCATTTCAAACATCTGTCATTTCTTTGCTTTGGGAACATTTCAAATTTTTTCTTCTAGCTATTTTGAAGTAATAAATTGTTGTTAACTATACTCACCCTACTGTGCTATTGTACACTAGAACTTATTCCTTCTATTTAACTGTGTGTTTGTACTCATTAACTAACCTCTTTTCATCCCCCTGCCCCTCCCGGCCTCTGGTAACTATAATTCTACTTTACCTCCATGAGATCCACTTTTTTAAGCTCCCACATATGAGTGAGAGCATGAGATATTTATATTTCCATGCCTGGCTTATTTCACTTAACATAATAACCTACAATTTCATCCATGTTGTTGCAAATGACAAGATTTCATTCTTTTTTATGGCTGAATAGTATTTCGTTGTGTATATATACACCACATCTTAAAATCTGTTCATTTGTTGAGGTACACTTAGGTTGACTCCATACCTTGGCTATTGTGAATCGCACTGAAATAAACAGAAGAGTGCAGGAATCCCCTTCATATACTGTTTTCCTTTCCTTTAGGCAAATCCTCAGCAGTGGCCTTGCTGGATCATGTGACAGTTCTATTTTTGTTTTTTTGAGAAATTCCCATACAGTTTTTCATAATGGTTACACTAATTTACATTCCCACCACCAGTATTTAAGAGTTCTCTTTTTTTCCACAGCCTCACCAACATTTATTTTTTATCTTTTTGATAATAGCCATTCTAACTGATATGACATGATAAATTATTGTGGTTTTTGATTTGCATTTCCCTGATGGTTAGTAATGTTGAAACATTTTTTTCATGTACTTATTGGCCGTTTGTATGTATTCTCTTGAGAAATACCTGTTCAGATCATTTGCCCATGTTTTAATGGGATTATTTGTTTTATTGCTGTTGAGCTGAGTTCCTTGTATATTTTAGATATTAATCCCTTGTTGAATGAATAGTTTGCAAATTCTACAGATTCTCTTCACTCTGATTGTTTTGTTTGGTGTGCAGAAGCTTTATTTTCATCTTGTCCCATTTGTCTGTTTTTGTTGGCTGTGCTTTTGGAGTTTTAGCCGTAAGATTATTGCCTAGACTAATGTCCTGAAAAATTTCCCCTATGTTTTTTCTAATACGTTTTAAATTTTGGGACTTATGCTTAAGTCTTTAATCCCTGTTGAGTTGATTTTTGTGTGTGGTGAAAGATAGGGTTTTAATCTGATCCTTCATGTGGATATCCAGTTTTCCCTGTTCCCTTTATTGAAAAGAGTATTCTTTTTTTTTTTTTTTTCTTTTTTTTTTAAAGACGGACTCTCACTCTGTTGCCCAGGCTGGAGTGCAGTGGTATGATCTCGGCTCACTGCAACCTCTGCCTCCCAGGTTCAAGCGATCCTCCTGCCTCAGCCTCCCCAGTAGCTACGATTATAGGTGCGTGCCACCACACCTGGCTAATTTTTGGATTTTTAGTAGAGACAGGGTTTCACCATCTTGGCCAGGCTGGTCTCAAACTCCTGACCTTGTGATCCACCTGCCTAGGCCTCCCAAAATGCTGGGATTACAGGCGTGAGCCACTGCGCCTGGCCCGAAAAGAGTATTCTTTCCCCAGTGTGTGTTCTTGTTGCCTTTGTTGGAAATCAGTTGGCTGTAAATATGTGAATTTATTTCTAGATTCTCCATGTGTCTGTTTTTATGCGGATACCATGCTGCTTTAGTTACTATAGCCTTGTAATAGATTTGGAAGTCAAGTAGTGTGATATCTCCAGCTTTGTTCCTTTTGATCAGGATTGCTTTGGCTATTCAGAATCTTTTGTGGTTCCATATACATTGTATAATTGTTTTCTATTTCTGTGAAAAATGACTTTTTTGTTTTTAATAAAGATTGCATTGTATCTGTAGATTGCTTTGGGAATTATGGTCATTTTAACAATGTTAATCTTTCCAGTCTACGAGTGTGGGATCTCTTTCCTCTTGTTTGTGTCCTCTTCAACTTCTTTCATCAGTGTTTTGTGGTTTTCGTGTAGAAGTCTTTCATCTTCTTGATTAAATTTATTCCTAGGTAGTTTTTGGGTAGCCTTTGTAAATGGATTGCTTTCTTGATTTTTCACCTAGTTTGTTATTGATGTATAGAAATGCTACTAATTTTTGTGTGTTGATTTTGTATCTTGCAACTTTACTAAATTTATCAGTTCTAAGAAATTTTTGGTAGTCTTTCGGTTTTTCTCTATGTAAGGTCATATCATGTCATCTGCAAAGAGGAACAATTTCATTTCCGCTTTTCTAATTTAATACTTTTCATTTCTTTTACTCTGATTGCTTTGGGTAGAATTTACAGTATTATGCTGAATAAGAGTGGTAAAAGTGGGCATTCTTGTCTTATTTCAGTTCTTAGAGGTAAAAGCTGCCTTTCCTCTATGAAGGGATGTTGAATTTTACCAAATGCTTTTTCTACATCTATTGAGATGATCATATGGTTTTTGTGCTTCATTCTGTCAATGTGACATATCACATTTATTGATTTGCTTATGTGAAATCATCTTTGCATCCTTGATCATGTATTTTTTGATTGAATTGTTCAGTTTACTAGTATTTTGTCAAATTTTTGTGTCTATGTTTATGAGGGATATTGGCCTATAGTTTTCATTTTTTGTTGAGTTCTTGTCAGGTTTGGTATCGGTAATTCATAGAATGGGTAGGAAGAATTCCCTTGTCTTCGAGTTTTTGGAATAGTTTTGAGAAGAATTGGTGTTAGTTTTTTATAAGTTTGGTAGAATCCCACATTGAAGCCATTTGGTCCTGGGTTTTTCTTTATTGGGAATCTTTATTGCTGATTTAATCTCATTACTTATTATTGGTCTGTTCAGCTTTTCTATTCCTTTGTGGTTGGTGGTTTTTTTTTTTTTCCCTAAGCTGGTAGTCCAGCAGGGAAAATCTAGGTAGGTTTTATGTGTCCAGGTTTTGGTTTCAGGGTTTTGTTATTGGTGTATAGAAGTGCAAACTTTTATTTATCCATTTCCTCTAGGTTTTCTAGTTTGTTAGTGTGTAGTTGTTTACAATAGTCTGTAATGGTCCTTTATATTTTTGTGGCTTAAGTTGAAATTTCTCCTTTTTTTGCTTCTAATTTTATTTACTTGTGTCTTCTCTCTTTTATTCTTGGTTAGTCTAGCTAATGGTTTATTGATTTTGTTTACCTTAACAAAACCCAACTTTTCATTTTTGTTGATTCTTTGTGTTTTTTTCCAGTCTCTATTTTGTTTAGTACTGCTATGATCTCTATTTTTCTCTTTCTACTGATTTTGGGTTTGGTTCATTATTGCTTTTCTAGGTTATTTGAAATCTTATTTTATAATATAGGCATTTATTGCTATACCCTTCCCTCTTAGCACTGCTTTTGCTGTATTCTGTAGGTTTTGGTATGTTGTGTTTATATTTTTGTTTCAAGTAATTTTTTGATTTTCTTCTGAATTTCTTCATTGACCCAATAGTTATTAAGGAGCATGTTATTTAATTTCCATGTATTTATACAGTTTCCCAAATTTCTCTTATTATGGATTTCTAGTTTTATTTCTTTGTGGTCTGAGAAGATACTTGAAATTATTTTAATTTTTAAAAATTTGCTAAGAGTTGTTTGGTGGCCTAACATATGGTCTATTTTAGAGAATGTTCCATGTGCTGATTAGAAGAATGTGTATTCAGTGGTTAGACGAAACCTGTAAATGTCTGATAGGTCCATTTGGTCTAAAGTGTAGTTTAAATTCAATTTTTTTGGTTGATTTCTTGTCTAGATGATCTGTCCAATGATGAGAGTGGGGTGCTGAAGTCTCCAACTGTTAATTGTATTGGAGTCTATCCTCCCTACAGGTATAATAATATTTGCTTTACATATCTCGAGTACTCTGGTGTTAGGTGCATATATATTTAGAATTGTTGTATCTCTTTTTGCCAGATTGATCTCTTTATTATATAATCTTCTTTGTATCATTACAGTGTTTGACTTAAAGTCTGTCTTATCTGATGTAAGTATAGCTACTTCTGCTTGTTGTTTTTTTTCCATTTCTAGGGAATATCTTTTTCCATCCCTTCACTTTGTGTATCTTTACAGGTGAAGTGAGTTTCTGGTAGGCAGTGTACAGTTGAATCATGTTTTTAAAATTTATTCAGCCAATCTGTCTCTTTTACATAGGTGATTTAATCTATTTACATTCAAGGTTATTGGTAGGTGAGGATTTATTCCTGTCATTTGGTTAATTGTTTCCTATGTTTTGTATGTCGTTTGTTCCTTTCTTCTTTTCTCATTGTTTGTCATTGCAGTTTTGTGGTTTTCTGTAGTGATAACATTTGACTCCTTTCTCTTTTTCATTTGTGTGTCTGCTCTACCAGTAAGTTTTATACTGTGATATGTTTTCATGATGGTGGTAGTTGTCCTTTCACTTCCAGATGTAGGACTCTCTTAAGTTTTTCTTGCAGGGTTGGTTATGGTAATGAGTTCCCTCAGTTTTCACCTGTCTGGGAAAGACTTTATCTCCCCTTCAATTTCGAAGGATAACCTTGCTGGGTATACTATTTTTGTTGGCTAGGTTTTTCCTTTTTTTTACTTTCAGCAATTTGAATATATCATTCCATTGTCTCCTGGCCTATAAGGTTTCCACTGAGAAATATGCTGTTAGTTTGATGGAATTCCTCTATATGTGACTTGATGCTTTTCTGTTGCAATCTTTATTTATTTTATTTATTATTATTACTTTTTTAGAGACAGAGTATTGCTCTGTTGCCCAGGCTGAAGTGCAGTAGTGTGATCTCAGCTCACTGCAATGTCCACCTCCCAGGTTCAAGTGATTCTTGTGCCTCAGCCTCATGAGTAGTTGGGACTATAGGCATGTGCCACCACACCCAGCTAATTTTTGTATTTTTGGTAGAGATGGGGTTTTGCCATTGTATTGGTCCATTCTTACACTGCTGTGAAGAAATACCTGAGACTGGGTAATTTATTAAGAAAGAGATTTAATTGACTCATAGTTCCATATGGCTGGGGAGGCCTGAAGAAACTTACAATCTTGGTGGAAGGCACCTCTTCACAGGGTGGCAGGAGAGAGAATGAGTGTTGAGTGAAGGGGGGAAGCCCCTTATAAAACAATCAGATCTTGTGAGAACTCACTATAGTGAGAACAGAATGGGGGAAATCACCCCCAATGATTCAATTATCTCCACCTGGTCCCCACCCTTGACAGATGGGGATTATGCAATTAATACAATTGAAGGTGAGATTTGGTTGGGGACAAAGAGCCAAACCATATCAGCCGTGTTGCCCAGGCTTGCCTTGATCTCCTGAGCTCAGGCAATCCACCTGCCTTGGCCTCCCAATGTGCTATGATTATAGACGTGAGCCACTGCACCAGCCTCTGTTGCTATTTTTAGATTCCTCTCTTTATCTTTGACTTTTGACAGTTTGACCATCATGTTCCTTGGAAAAGACCTTTTTAGATTAAACCTGTTTGGGGAATCTTTGAGCTTCCCATATCTAGCTGTCTATATTTCTTGCAAGGCTTGGGAAATTTTCATCTGTTTTTAAAAATAGGTTTTCTGTGCCTTTACCCATCTTTTCTCCTGGAACTCCTTACATTTGAATATTTGGTCACTTTATGGTGTCTCTTATGCTACTTGGCTTTCTTCATTCTTTTTGTTTTTATATTTTTTTCTTTTTATCTGCCTGGGCTATTTCAAAAGACCTGTCTTCAGATTCAGAAATTCTTTCTTCTGCTTGTTCTAGTCTAGTGTTTAAGCTCTTAATGGTGTGGTTTTTTTTTTTTTTAATCAATTGAATTCTTTAGTTTTAGAATATTTGGTTCTTGATGATATCTGTCTCTTTTTGAATTTCTCATTAAGATCATGAATTGTTTTCTTGGTTTCTTTGTATGGTTTATCTGTGTTCTTTTGTATCTCACTGAGTTTTAAAAATGTCATTTTGAATTCTTTGTCAGGCATTTTATGGATTTCTTTTTTGTTGGAATCTGTTATTGGGGAATTATTGTGTTCCTTTGAAAGTGTCATGTTTTCTTGCCTTTTCATGTTTCTTGTGTTCTTATATTGATATCTGTGCATCTGATGTTACAATTGTTTCTTCCAATTTTATGGACTGGAATCTGTAGAGAAATACTTTAAAAAATAGATGTGTCTGTAGTTTTGGTTGGGCAGGGTGCCTTGGTTTTGATTCTGGGTGGGTAAAATAATGTGGTCTCTGTTTATTTCTTTTGCTGTGATCAGTGTCTGTGGATTCCTCAGGGGCCATTTGTAGTACATGCTGTAGCAAGGCTTTGCTGGAAATTGGGATATCAGGCAGGCTGGTCCTCAGGACCCAGTGATGACAGCAGTAGGCTGGGTATGGCACTTATTGGGCCCCCAGGCAGCATACATGAGCATTGGTGGTAATGAGTTCTGGCAGGCCAATCCTTGGGTTTTCAGGTATCTTGCTTGTGTGCTGGCAGTGGCAGTGGTGGGCTGAGTGGGTGGGCAGTGTGTGTGGCATTGGCAATGGCAATAGCAATGGTAGGTCAACCCGCAGGCCCCCAGACATCACATGCAGATTCCAGTGGTGGCACAGCAGGCTGGGCAGACAAGTGCTAGGTGGCACATGCAGATGGTTGCTGCTGGTGGTGGCAGTGGCAGGTTGTGTAAGTGCATCCTCAGGCTCCTGGAAGGTGCTGGTGGTGGCGGGTGGGATGGATTGATCCCCAGGTCTCTGAGTATACATATGTTACAGGTGAAGGCTGTGGGTAGGGAGGGCCTGTCCTTAGGTTCCCTGATGGTGTGCATGGGTATGGACTACAGTGGGTAGGGTGGGTCAATCTCCACGCCTCTGAATGGTGTGTGTGTTTGTTTGTGTGTGTGCCAGTAATGGCAGTGGTGGTGATGGGTGATATAGGCCCATACTCAAGCCTCTGGATGGCATACATAGGCACTGGTGGTAGTGGGCATCATGTGCCTGTTGTCAAGCTCCCTCACGTTGTATGTGGGCTCCAGCAGCAGTAAGTAGGCAGATCCATGGCCAGGACCCCAGATGGCATGCTCAGGCACCAGTAGCAGTGGTTGGGTCAAATATTACATTTTATTGGACTTGGATATTGACAGTTTTGCATCTATTGGCAAACTCATTTCAGCATTGGCTATATATGTGTCCTTTGAATATTCATTTAAGCTATTTTTGACATCTTACTAATTCTGTCCATTAATAAGTTAAATCTTGACATATGTCCATTTTACGTTTGTATGAGAGTCATGATTTTACCTTTTAAAGAACTATCCTCTAACACATGTTTCCATAGAGCAAGTGTGATCATACTGGTCTTTCAAATGATGAAATTCTTGACGCATTTTCTGACTTTAGTACCATAATCCTTTGCCTTATGGGAGACATTGAATAATTTGTACCTTTAACCCTCACTCATGAAGTAGTGTTCAATGACAATATTCACCACTTTCTCAGATCTCAGGCCAAAGGACTAGGGATTAGCCACTCAAAGCCCTACTCTGAGAGGTGCCATGCTCAGAAGGAAAAAAAGATTAGTAAAGCCTAGTCTGGGGTTACACATAAAAATATGTTATATTTGATTCTCACCTCTATACTCTATTTTAGGAAGTTATTGTATATATGCAATAGTGTAAACTGAATTATTAAAAAATAAATGAGTTATACTACATAATAACTACTATGATTATAACTGATGTGAATTCCAATCATTATAAAATTAAGCAGTTAAAAGAATAGCATTTTCAGGAAGAAAGGATGAAAGTGATGAGTTGTAGAACTATGGAGATTTACTGTTGGATCTACAGTTTCCTCCCTAGAGCTATTATTTTCTTGCTTCCAACTGTTTGATTTAATCTTATGTTATTTAGGGGCAGAGGAATCTGGAGCATATAATTTCCTTCTGGTAGTGCGGTAAGAGGTTAGGTTCTATGATCATTCTTTCTCAGGAATATTACTATCCTGTTAAGATGAGTAAACTCTGGTCTTAGCATGGCTAGCATAATACTTTGTGTCTTTCATTTGTGAATTGTCAAGAAATTGATTCTTATTAAATACATTTATAAAATGTTCCCCAGAAAATACTGGATTCTCCAATTAACAAATGCTATGGTCTGAATGTTGTATCTCCCCAGAATTTACGTGTTGAAATTCTGAACCCCAAAGTGATTGTATTAGGAAGTAAGATATTTTGGGGGATGATTAGGTCATGAGTGCAAAGCCCCCATGAATGGGATTAGTGCCCTTAGAAAAGAGGCCTTAGAGAGCTGCCTTGCCACTTTCACTGTGCAAGAACTCAGTGAAAATGTATCATCTGTGGACTAATAATGGGCCTTCACCAGACACCAAGTCTACCAGTGTCTTGATCTTGGACTTTCTAGCTTCCAGAGCTGTAAGAAATAAATTTCTGTTGTTTATAAGCCACCTAGTTTATGTTTTTTATGTAGCAGCCAGAATGGACTAAGACAATGTGATTATCACTTCACATGTGACTATTGACATCTGATGTAGTACCTCAGTTCTTGTGTTCTTGGTTTAAAAGAATTGAAACAAGAGACACACAGCAAAGGAGATGCAGTATAGAGTAATTTATTACAAAATAAAAAGTATTTTGAAAGGTAAGTGCAGGACAGACAGTATACACACACACACACACACACACACAGAGGGAGGGGGAGGATTCAGGGCGGGCTGTTCATAAGGATGAGACAGTAAACACTGGCACTAGGGAGACTCCCTTTATGGGAGTCTTACATGATTATTCATAATGAGGTGGAAAGAGGTGTAACTAGTAAGCATGTTCTGGGTGGTCCTCTGGGTGCACATATGCAGTAGCTGTACATGCTTGTTCATACGTTGCATGTCTCATTTAGCATCTTAAATATTCACCTAGGGATGTGTTTTGTACTGTTATAATGAGCAAAGGCTCTGTTTGAGGAGAGGTAAAATCAAAATGTGCATGCTCTCTAGAAGGGAAAGTCTCTACTCAAGATAGCTTTACTTGAATAAGCACAATTACAATGCGAATGCTGACACTTATTGTGTTGACTCTGTGGTCACTGTGGTTGCTGCGTCCTGAGAACAGGGTCACTTCCTTGACTACCTATCCTGCCTCATAACTGCAAGACTTTTAGATAGTATAACCTTTGTTAATTCCCACTTATTTCACGTCTTTAAAATTTTCGGCTGAGAGCGGTGGCTCATGCCTATAATCCCAGCACTTTGGGAGGCTGAGGCGGGCGTATCACTTGAGGTCAGGAGTTCAAGACCAGCCTGGCCAATATGATGAAACTCCGTCTCTACTAAAAATACGAAAATTAGTTGGGTGTGGTGGTGGGCGCCTGTAATCCCAGCCACTTGGGGGGCTGAGGCAGGAGATTCACTTGAACCTGGGAGTCAGAGGTTGCAGTGAGCCGAGATTGTGCCACTACACTCCAGCCTGGGCAACAGAGTGAAACTTTGTCTCAAAAAATTTTCGTAAAGGTTTTCCATTTTTCTCTTTTCTCTTAAATTCATTATTAAAATATATCTGTTCTATTATTTCTACCTCAGATGATATAAATTTTGGTTTGTTATTTTTACTACCAAAATGACTTTGTTCTTTTTATTATCAAAACAGTATATCAAAAATAACATAAATCACTGTAGAAAAGGTAAAAGTATTGATAAAAAAGAATTCATTTTCACCCATACTCCATCCTTCAGAAATAAGCACTATTCCTCTGAGTACTTCATTTCAGATCTTTTTCTATGAATAAATGTGGATATATTTTATGCATATATTTAAAATTATCATCTTGCAACTTTTAAACTTTTTTGATCAAAAGTAATTTCATGAAATCCTTCCATATTCATAATACATATTTTAGAGCATATGTTCTTAACCCTGGCCTCTGGTGTTGGGGTGGATCAAACCCCAGTTCTGGTTGTGTGACCTTGGGAAGTTTCTTAACTTTACTAAGCCAAAGTTATTTCATCTATAAAATACATTTAATATTAAGTAACTATTTTATAAATTAGTTGTGATAATTAAATGAAATAGTATATGTAATATATCCAACAATAAGAGCATTAAGTAAATATTAACTATTATAATTTATCATTAAATATGACTCTATCTGACTAGTTTTTCAGGTTGAATTTAAAGTTGAATTGGGGTTGAGGGAAAGGGGATTATGGAGATTTTTTTTTCTTTCATTGCCTTTAGAGATACTCTTAAATGTGTTTGTTAATCTGATGACATAAAATTTATTAGTAATTTCCTTCATGCCATTATCCTGGGTTAGTGGTTTCTGACCCACTTATCTGCAGGGTTAAGGGTTATACTCTGTGTGATTGTTTATAGCTGAGGGTGAGCTACAATGTTCATTATTAGATTAGACTGTAATGCTAGCATTCAGGAGACAACTGAACTTTTGTGGTTGGCAGCTGTGGAAATTAAATTTTGGCTGAATGTGGCCATTAATGATTAACAAAAGAACTCTATGCTTGAGTTCATCTTAACAGCTAAACTCCTTACTGGGTTTCTGGGGATGCAAAAGTCATGACAAATTAAATCACATCTAATTCAAAGCAGTATTTATTGCAAACTGGTCATACATAGAATTGATGCTAAATCCCATGCCATTTCTCTGTTTCAGCAAGGAGATGTTTAAGCATGGCAGATAGTGCATTAATATAATTTAATCAATTTTTGTTAGTGAAACTAGTCTAGTTCGTTGATCATGATGTCTGAATGACTAAGCAGCCATTTTAAAATCAAAATTATTTTGTGCTAATATTTTGTTTTCTCTTTTTGCCTTCATTTATGATAAGCATGTAGTAATTTGAAAGTGAAATTTAAGACACTGGGAATTATATTTTCTGTCTTAATTGAATCTGCCAACTCACTGTATTTTGATTGAAGACAGGTACTTGGTTTTTAAAATATATAATTTTTGACCATGCCCTTGCTTACGCTGTTTACTTTTTTTAAAAAGTAAAGACCTATTAATTTTTAAAAAGTTATTTTAAAATCATAAAAATATTCTGAATAATATAAAGCACAAGTGTTTGAAGAAAAACACAAACTGAAAAGATAAAGTTCAGAGGACTAAATGACTGGTCAAGCTCACACATCCGTCAATGGCAGGCCTCACTTTGCATTCTAGGTCTGTTCATACCTGGGCTAATAATGCCCCTTCTATGGCACCACACAGTGTTTTCTATAAATGTCATATGAAATGAATGTATAGCCATGAAAACTGTATATGCACATTGCAGAGAAAACACGTTGTTCTTTCTGTCCTATTTAAAATGAATAGGCTTGCTATCATCAGCATTAATTAGAAATACTTTTCTTATTCTTCATACAAATTAGAAATAAGCTCAAGATTGTTTGGGCACGTTATACCTCTTGAGGGGCCCAGTAGACTTGAACTAACCCCATTTTTCCTTTGTGATGTACCCAGGGCAGATCTGCATGTTTGGAGGGTCAGCCCTTTAATTGTGAGGCAGTGGTGACCTGCAGTCTTCTGTGTTTCCCCCTTTCCCGTCACCCGTTACTTCCTTACTCATGTCCCATCTCCCACCTCTACTTCCTACTCTGTGCGGATTGACGCCCTTTCCACTGTTCCACATAGCTTCTTTTATGAATTGGGAAGGATGAGCCTAGGTAAATCTTGAAATGAGATAATATTATGCATAAACTGTAATAAAGTAAAAGGATCTCTTATTAAAATCCTTCAATTTTAGCATTTTTATGGACCCCACTGATGATTTCAGTTTCACTGTCCTTGTGTACCTTGTGTAGAAAATGAGAAGCTCACATCTTTGTGACTTCTAACGCGAGATGGTGCCTTCCAGAAAAGAATCAAATAGCTTTTTTCGAGAGTGGGTGTGTAAGAATTTTGCAATGCTTTTGGAGGTTTGTAAAGCTTAGCTATGTAATATTTTATTTGTTATGTTATAAAAAAGTAAGGTTGACTGCATTTAAGAGTCTTAAGTACTTTTCATTTTTATGTCTGTGGCATATTTCATGATACATACATTTGTATATATTTACATATATATTTTTAGGAGAAAAATCGTGGCATTGTGTTACCTTATATATTTCTTTAGAATCAAATTTTATCATACAAAACAATGTAATCACCAAAAAGCAGAAGACATAACTTGAAAAAATGCTATGTTATAGATTCTGAATAAAATGTAAAGAAGTATATTAGTTGTAGGACCTTCCAATATTACTTTAAGTATCTTTTAAGGTCCAGTTTTCAGGTTAGCCTTTTAACTTCAGTGTTGCTCTGCTTGTGAGTCTCTCTCATACAGATGGTAAATAAAGTGCTTAATTTGTTGATGTTTTACTTGCCTAGAGATCATATTTTCCCCTGAGATTTGTCCTGGGATGTTGCATTAGTATTGTCAAAAACTGCATGTGAATGTCACCATGGTGTCACAGAAACTCATATTCAAACATGGCACTTTATTCTCATCACCAAACAAGTTACCTGATTTATTTGAGTCTCAATTTTCTTTGGTGACGATGGAGTTTGAGGATTCAAGCATCAGTACAGATGGAGGCATAGAGAAAATCTCAATACGTGCTGGTTGTCTGTTCCTTCTTTTTATAAGCAAAACAAATGGAAGAATAGAGCATATTATGGGGTGAATTGTGTTCCCTGCCACACCACAAAATATGACATAGCTCCCAGTAGCTCAGAGTATGATTTTTTGAAAGTAGGCTTGTTGCAGGTGCAATTAGTTAAGGTAAGGTTACACTGGAGTGGGGTGGGCCCTGTTAAAGAGTTAGGCACATTACAATTTTAAAGAGTTTATTTGAGCTGACAGTGATTCATGAATTGTGCAGTGGCAAACCACAAGTTTTTTGGTCTACACCGAAGAGATATGATGAGGAAACTTTTATAAGGTGCAGGAGAAAGAAAGACAAAATATTTTATTGATTAAATTGGAATAGTAGCCTTAAAGTCCTTAGTAGAGGTTAGCTGGCAGTTTCTGATTGGTTAAGGTAAGTTTCATTTTGCTGTTTATATTATGTTTCTATTTGCTTAGGTATGAACCCAAGGTGCTGATGCTGTCTCAGCCTAATGGCCTCCCAATTAATTTTAATAGCCTATAATTCAATATGACTGTTATCCTTAGAAGAATAAAATTCAGACACAAAGACACAAGAAGGTGGCCATGTGAAGACAGAGGCAGGGATTGGTTTTTCTTTCACAAAACAAAGGAATGCCTGAGGCTACCATAATCTGTAAGAGCCAAAAAGTATCCTTCCCAAGAGGTCTCAGAGGGAGCATGGCCCTGTTGACAGCTTGATTTCAGACTTCTGGCCTCCATAACTCTGAGAACGAAATTTCTGTTTTAAGCCATTCAGTTTGAGGTACTTTGTTACAGCAGCCCTGGGAAATTAATGCAGAGACCAAGTAGACCTGGAGGTGTCAAGCTCTCTTGGAATCACCTCCTGGCTTGTCCATCATCATCAAGTACTTTGGGATTCCAGGACTTGGATGCTTCATTATGTGTGCAGCTTGGGAAGGGTGTGAATACACCCTGATGCTCTGCATTTAGGATTTTAAATTTTCTGGGTTATGACTCTATTTGAAAATATTATAGATGCTTTTGATACTTTCCTAAAGGAAATACACACACAGGCATACAACGTTTTGCACCAAACTTTATGGCCTTCACCATTTCTCTAGGGGATTCATAATACAAGGAAGGTTAAAGAATTCCTGCTCTAGAATTTCACTCTTGGAGTGCTGCTTGTGAAAACAAAGATTAAACATAGCTAAACAGACATTGAACAAGTGGTGTAATCAAATTCACATTTAACAAAATAATGGTTATTAGAAGTTGGTGGATAAAGAGATCACCTTTGGAATTTTATGTATAAACACAGAAGTTTTGACTGTGTATTTAATTTACATATTTGCCTCTTAGCATTGTGGCAAGTTAGTAGAAACTAATAATCAGAGCCAGCATTTCTTATGTTCTGGGTACTGTGATAGGTGCTTTATGCTCATTATCTCCAAATGCAGGCCTATGTTAGGGGTGGGAGTGGCAGGAGGGCCATTTAGCCTTATTCTTACTCTCATTCACGAAGGACCTCAGATTTAGACTTTTGATGTTATCTTCAAATTAGATTATATTCACAGGCACAGGAGCACACCAAGAGAATCCAGGAACTTATTCATCATGCAATTTTAGATTTTTGACCCCTTAATAGACTATATAGTCTGTAGTGCATTTTGAATGAATATTTTAAAATTCTGAACTTTCCATAAGAGTAGCACAATCATATACGTATATATATTTTTTCAGATATTCATCAAATATAAATTTTTAAAATAGCTCACCAGTTTTTAAACTTGTTTTCACATTTTCTCTTTTCTAGCATTCTTAGAATCTCAGAAACTAGCAGTGGCCTTGGGCCTTTATTGACCTCTGCAAGGTTCTCTACACCACGGTCCTTCAAGATTTACCATTAAATAGACAAGGGAGAGGGATTTCTCCCCAGGTCACCCTAGCCTATCTGCTTCAGTAGACGATGTGGGGCCTGGGCAGATGCATTTTTAATAGCTTCTCAGTGCTTGTGATGTACACTAAAGTTTGAGAACCATCAGGCTAAGGAGAAGAAAGCCAGGGCTTAAACAGTCCATAGGGAAGGTTTTTGGATTTCCTAGGCTGTTAAACTTCTAGAGTTCACTGTGCCTCTTGAGGGAGGGTGATGAATACAACCATAAGTCCCTACAAAGATTTCACATTTAGAGAATGTCAGAGCAGTGAAAGACAGTTGACCTCTGTCAGCACCTAGAATACCTGACTAAATTTGTGGAGCAGAGAAGTAATGAGTTGACTCTACAATGGAAAATAAAACTCATGTCTTAATTCTGTATCACAGTGTCTAACCCACTTAATACTTGACTTATGGCCCATTTAACAGCTATGAAGAGGGGAGACCACTGCAACCATTCTTTCATTGCTCTGAGATTTAAAAAAAAAAAGTATGCAAATGATGAAAAGAATAGACGATAACTGAATTCAGGCAGCAACAATGACTCATATAATGGGGAAATTGAAACTAGAAAGAGAACCAAAGGTCTGTATTAGGCAACCCAGGCCATCTTAATAAGGCAGGTAACCTTATAATGCTATGCTCCTGGGCCATTGCCATTATTCCAGTTCTTTCTTTTTTTCTTTCTTTTTTTTTTAAGTTCTAGGGTACATGTACACAACGTGCAGGTTTGATACATAGGTATACATGTGCCATGTTGGTTTGCTGCACCCATCAACTCATCATTTACATTAGGTATTTCTCCTAATGCTATTCCTCCCCCAGCTCCCAACCCCCCAACAGGCCCCAGTGTGTGACGTTCCCTACCTTGTGTCCAAGTGATCTCATTGTTCAGTTCCCACCTATTACTGAGAACATGTGGTGTTTGGGGTTGCAATCCTAGTCTCTGATAAAACAGACTTTAAACCAACAAAGATCAAAAGAGAAAAAGAAGGCCATTACATAATGGTAAAGGGGTCAATTCAGCAACAAGAGCGAACTATCCTAAATATATATGCATCCAATACAGGAGCACCCAGATTCATAAAGCAAGTCCTTAGAGACCTACAAAGAAACTTAGACTCCCACACAATAATAATGGGAGACTTTAACACCCCACTGTCAACATTAGACAGATCAACGAGACAGAAAGTTAACAAGGATATCCAGGGCCTGAACTCAGCTCTGCACCAAGCAGACCTAATAGACATGTACAGAACTCTCCACCCCAAATCAACAGAATATACATTCTTCTCAGCACCACATGGCACTTATTCCAAAATTGACCACATAGTTGGAAGTAAAGCACTCCTCAGCAAATGTAAAAGAATAGAAATCACAACAAACTGTCTCCCAGACTACAGTGCAATCAAGTTAGAACTCAGGATTAAGAAACTCACTCAGAACCGCACAACTATATGGAAACTGAACAACCTGCTCCTGTGTGACTACTGGGTACATAACGAAATGAAGGCAGAAATAAAGATGTTCTTTGAAACCAATGAGAACAAAGACACAGTGTACCAGAATCTCTAAGACACATTTAAAGCAGTGTGTAGAGGGAAATGTATAGCACTAAATGTCCACAAGAGAAAGCAGGAAAGATCTAAAATTGACACTCTAACATCATAATTAAAAGAACTAGAGAAGCAAGAGTAAACAAATTCAAAAGCTAGCAGAAGACAAGAAATAACTAAGATCAGAGCAGAACTGAAGGAGATAGAGACACAAAAAACCCTTCAAAAAATCAATGAATCCGGGAGCTGGTTTTTTGAAAAGATCAACAAAATCGATAGACCACTAGCAAGAATAATTAAGAAGAAAAGAGAGAAAAATCAAATAGACACAATAAAAAATGATAAAGGGGATATCACCACCGATCCCACAGAAACACAAACCGCCATCAGGGAATATTATAAACACCGCTATGCAAATGAAAATCTAGAAGAAATGGATAAATTCCTGGACACATACACCTTTCCAAGACTAAACCAGGAAGAAGTTGAATCTCTGAATAGACCAATAACAGGCTCTGAAATTGAGGCAATAAGTAATAGCCTATCAACCAAAAAAAGTCCAGGACCAGATGGATTCACAACCAAATTCTACCAGAGGTACAAAGAGGAGCTGGTACCATTCAGTCTGAAATGATTCCAATCAATAGAAAAAGAGGGAATCCTTCCTAACTCATTTTATGAGGCCAACATCATCCTGATACCAAAGCCTGGCAGAGACATAACAAAAAATAGAATTTTAGACCAATATCCCTGATATGAATATCAATGCAAAAATCCTCAGTAAAATACTGGCAAACCGAATCCAGCAGCACATTAAACAACTTATCCACCACGATCAAGTCGGCTTCATCCCTGGGATGCAAGGCTGGTTGAACATATGTAAATCAATAAACATAATCCATCACATAGGCAGAACCAACGACAAAAACCACATGATTATCTCAATAGATGCAGAAAAGGCCTTTGACAAAATTCAACAACGCTTCATACTAAAAACTCTTGATAAACTAGGTATTGATGGGACTTATCTCAAAATAACAAGAGCTATTTATGACAAACCCATAGCCAATATCGTACTGAAAGGGCAAAAACTGGAAGCATTCCCTTTGAAAACTGGCACAAGACAGGGATGCCCTCTCTCACCACTTCTATTCAACATGGTGTTGGAAGTCCAGTACTGTAATACTTAAACAGCAGCTATGAAATCTTGACTATCCACCTAGAGAAAATGCTGATTGAAGAAGATTCTTAGGGCAATGTTCCTGTCCCTGCCTTAAAGACAATAATGTATTGCCAGGCGCAGTGGCTCAATCCTGTAATCTCAGCACTTTGGGAGGCCAAAGCGGGCGGATCACTTGAGGTCAGGAGTTCGAGACCAGCCTGGCCAACATGGTGAAACCCTGTCTTTACTAAAAATAGAAAAGCTAGCTGGGTATGGTGGCAGGCGCCCGTAATCCCAGCTACTTGGGAGGCTGAGGCAGGAGAATTGGTTGAACCTGGGAGGCAGAGATTGCAGTGAGTCCAGATTGTGCCATTGCACTCCAGCCTGGGGGACAAGAGTGAAACTTCCTCTAAAAAGAAAAAAGACAATAATGTATTATAATTGATATGGTTTGGCCATGTCCCACCCAAATCTCATCTTGAATTGTAGTTCCCATAATCCCCACATGTTGTGGAAGGGACCTGGTGGAGATAATTGAGTCATGGGGGTGGTTTCCCCCATCCCGTTCTCATGATAGTGAGTTTTCACAAGATCTGATGGCTTCCCCCTTTACTAGGCACTCATTCTGTTTTCCTCTGCCCTGTGAAGAGGTGCCTTCTGCCATGATTGTAAACTTCCTGAGGCCTCCCCAGGCATGCTAAACTGAGTCAATTAAACCTCTTTTCTTTACAAATTACTCAGTCTTGGGCAGTTCTTTATAACAGGGTGAGAATGGACTAATAAATTAATAATTTAAAGGCAACAGTTAGTACTACAAGAAACTAAGGCATAACAAAAGCTAGTATTAAGTCTGACAGCCTAAATTACATAGAAAATAGTCTAATAATCAGCAGTGAAAAACCTTAAATTTAAGCAATTTTTTTTTCAGTTTTTAGGAATGTTCTAGTTGCATTAGGCATCTTACGTGTATCTACTACAGCCTCTTCCTAGCAAGAGAAGATTTCACAAAGGAGTCATAATACAGAACATGTTTTCTTTGAAAGTGTTTACTGGGAACTGTACTAATCTATTAACTTGAACTGTTCTTTGTTCTTTTTAGAGGGAACACTTCTTATTTTTCTTTTTTACTCTTACATCACTATTTGACTCTTTGTATTTTGATTTCCCATTTGGAATATCTTACCGAAAATTCTGGTGTGTGGGAGTTAACAAAAAATGATTTACATAATAATAAGGCTAATCTTTTTTTTGAAATAAGATTCCCTATTCTATTCCACAGAAACTCTTGCAGCTGTATTTTCAGTCTTTGTTTTACAAATGTCTATTTGTCTTCTTCTCATTTCTTATCTTCATTTAAAGAATACTGGTTCTATTTCCTTTTAATATAGACACCATTTAAAAAAATACATGTTCACTACAGAAAAATATATTGACAATTTAAGCTAAAAGGAAGATAAAATATAGAATTTATGCCACCCAGTGACAATTGCTCTTACATTTTTAGCACATTCTTATGGAATATTACTATTATGTGTATATATACCTCATATAAAATACATGGTTGATTACACTATTTTACTTCTATTTTTATACAACTTTCTTGGTTAAGAAATATACCTCCAATATCAGTTCAAATGTCAGAAACACATTTCATTGTGTGGATATGCTATAATTTACTCAGTCAGTTCCTTACTATACTGGGATATCTACTTTCTTTCCAGTCTTTATTTTAAACAATGTTAAAACATTCTGTAGTTAAATCTTGCCATAATTCAGTCTCATTTTTTGGATCCTCCATAAACTTCTGCAACTTCTATAACATTAATTTTTTATTTGTTGATGTTTTAAAAAGGTTTTTAAATTTTAAGATTCAACAAATATTTATTTTTACTATATGTAAGTGTTTTAACTTTCCTTGTGAACAGGAGACTCAAGGCATAATTCTTTGTAATTAAACCCCATGATCTTGCTCCTGGGTATCACGTAACTGATCAGCAATAGTTTATATAACTTTAAAAAGACATTCAAACACATGCACCCCTTATTTCTTGCAATTAACAGTTCTAAATAATGACCCTTGATGATGTGAAAGGTTTAGCCCAATGTCCCACATACTTTCACCTTTTTATCCGTTGAAAATGAGAGAAGATGGGCTTAGTGAGTTGTGGGCTCACCTGCTCTAGCTTGGGAGACCTTAGCTCACACTGGCAACTTTTCTTTTGTGATAGACAGTCAAGGTTCAGGTGACTCTCAAGAGATAAAGTGACTCTGTTGTGATAAAGAAGCCTCTCCTATGGGAGCATTAGTCTTTGACCAATCCTTTATTAATTAGAAAACATGTGCCTGATTTTTAAAAATGCATTTAACATTCAATCTATACAGTACCAAACTTTCAAGACTTTAAATCCTTGTAGACTTTTTGCACTACTAATTACTACCTTACCTCAAAAACACCATACACTTTTAGAAGTCATTGAAATAAATGCCCTTGAAAACTTATGCCAACTGACAATTTAAATCGTTTCTCCAAAATAATTGATTTACAATTAAAAGCCCTATTAAACTTCTTAGAGCCAATCACTTGGAGACTCATTTTGCTAAGAGCATAATGGTCTTTTAAGAGGGATTTCTAGTGTAATTTGGGATTTCAAGACATTGTGCTTATGTTTTCCAAGCAGGTAGGACCTTGTGATTTATAGGAATATATCTTTGGAGCACAAATAATTAGGCTACCACCAAACACAAAGGCTTATGAGAGGTCAGAGTATGAGAGATCATATTCATTCAGGAAATCAGCAAAACTTTCACAGAGGAGGAAGCATTTGCAGTGTACTTGGAAACATGGATAAAACTGAAGTATTCCAGGGCAAAAGGGAGGAAGCAGGTATGGGTTTGTGTGTGAAATGGAGAACAGCCATCTTTGTTTATGAAACAATGAATCAGTAAGTTTTCCCAGGGCTCAGTGTCATGTCCTTGAGAGTCCTGCACCTTTGTATTTGTTTTTTAGGGCAATGGGAAGGGAGGAAAAGTTTTGGGGTTGGACTATATTTGAAAAAGGTAGTGTATGCATAGAACAAACTAGTGAGAAGGCAAGCAGAAATGGTCCACAGGTTTCAAGGAGAACTCGAAGTGAAATTTGGCTATTAGGATCTCCCCTGGAAGAATCTATGGCATTGATGAAATGAATATCTAGGAGTAATGTGTTTCAGACTTGAGATCTGGGAGAATGAAAGTATCATTAACAGAGATAGGGGAGGCCAGAAGGAAGAGCTGGAGAGATGGAAATTTAGCACCTTGAGGAAATTCGAAGAGAACAAGGGGGGCGGGGGGAAGGGGAAGAGAACAGGGGGAGGGAAAGGGAAAGAGTCAAAGTGACGGGTAGGAAGAAGACAAGGGACCGTGGGCAGGCCATCAACCTTTACTGAAGGGGCTTTAAAGGGGATGAAGCTTGAGGCAGTCACTGAATTTGTCCCTTAGGAGATTATTAGGAAAACTTGAGAGACTGGTTTCAGTAGAATCTTAGGTGTGGAAGTTTGAAAAGAGTTCAGAAAGGAGTGGATGTAGATAGTAGGATATAGCTCTTTGGAGAAGGGCTTCTAAAATAGTTTTATTGATATAGTAGAGAATAACAATAGTGAGGAAAATTGAGGGGCAAGCAGGGCTCACTGTCTATTCAGTAAATATTTAGTCAGCCCACTTTTGCTATGCATGGCACCCGCCAATGGCATAAAATAGCAAAAACAGAAATAATGTCTCACGAAGTCTGGAATGGGGAAGACAGGTATTTATCAAATGATCCCAGTAGTTCAGATGTAAACTCTGGACAAGTGTTGTGAAGGAGAAGTACAGAGGCCAGAGAGAGAATGAGAGAGAACCGATCTAATTTGAAAGATGATGTCAAGGATGACACGGGTGAGGAAGCCAGCAGACAGCTGAAGCAGGCTACTAAGGAAAAGTGGTGGGGGCCAAGGAAAGAGGGTTGGAGGGAGCTGCCTCACAATATGGAAGACCCCTGTGAATTAAGGGGTGGGCAGGAGGTAAGACTGGCTGAGAACCTGGCCCATTGCAGGACCCAGAAAAAGTCTAGAGTTAGAGGGAAGTAGTCCTTTTTTGTATTCTAGGGTAGATTAAAAAGGCAGGTTATGGGTGTTCATAGCAGGGAGGAGGCAGTGCACAGAGAAGAAAAATTAAAGATTTTAGGAGCCATCTTGTTTTATGCCAGATTAATAAATACAAGCCACTGTTTATTAACTCTGAAGGCTGTTTCATTTTATTGAAGAGCTTGAAATATGTTTCCTGCATACTGATTTTCAGACCTGCAGTTTTTAGTAGGTGTGACTTGTTTTAGGCAGCAGATGTATTTCTGGAGAATTGTGGCTAATTCACATTTTTGTAAATTGACTCATTTTAAGCACAGCAGGGAGTCTGCTTTTTAAAGGAAACCTATGGTGCATCCTTTTATAAAGTGTAGGATTCTTTGGAAAACACATGCTTTGTAAATTTCCTTCAGCAGAAGGGAATGAGGGTGCAACAATGCTGAGAAACATGTATATTCATATATACAGAACTCAGGATTCAATAACTGGCAAAAAAGGTCTTTTGAAAATAAGAGCAGCTTCCCTTCAAATTCTTTGGTCTGTAAATGTTGTAGGAGGAAAGCCTAATCTGGGCCTCATATTTATTTTTAGAAACCTCTTAAATGTAAACAGTCTCTGGTTTCATTTTAATTCGAGATCACAATTTTTTGAGAATTCTAAGGCAATAGTTTCAGAAGAATGGTGCAGGTGTCTGTAATCTTAAAGATATAAACTTCTGTTTCTTCATGTTCTTCTATGAGTAGTTGCTGAGAAAAATGATGTATTTGTGGAAAGAGGTAGCATCCATCTCCTTGATTACTTTTCTCAGGGAGCTTATGTAATATTGCTTCTGCAACGCAATTCAGATGTTGTGGAATTGTGTTGCTGGGGCTTCCAGGGTGACACTTTGCAGACATTATCCTGAAGAATGATTGTGATGTGTTTTTCTTCTTTAGTGTTGACTTCTAGGACTACTTGATGTGGAATTTATTTAGAGAACAAGACCTTTTCCAATTGCTCATCTTTTTCTGAGAATCAGAGATCTCTAAGAGTTCCTATGCCTAGTCTAGGATTTGGCATGACAGATATTTGTTTGATGCAGAGTAAAACACAAAGTACATGCAACCTTTATTCAGCCACCTTATAAGTGTATTCTATGTGCTTTCAGCTGCAGTGAATTATATTAATAACCTGTTATTGTAAAAATGTCAAGAGTTTTTTCTGTCTCTTGGAATGATTATCTGTTAAAAGTATAGGGTTCGTTTTAACACTTGACAAGAAGAAGAAAATGTAGCTTTTAGTAAAGTGTTTTCAGGCATTTTTTTTTTTTGAGATTAGTCAAAAAATAGCTGTTGAGATGACACAGAGAAAATGTCTAAATAGTACCTAGCATCAAAAATAGCTCCTTTTTCCATTTATACATGGGACATGTAGGACTTTATTATCTTTCTTTACTGTTGCACTCTCACATCGATTTCATTTTTCTGTAAGCAGGTTTGTCACTTATAAAGAACAAATCCACATGTATGGAAGAAGAAGAAAAAACATCCTGAATTTTCCCTCTCCATGTCCATCTTAGTGTATGTTCTTCTTAGGCACAACATAGTAACACACTGGATTAGAGACTCTGGGATATCTTAATTGATTCTTGATTTAGGTATGGATGCTACAAAGAATTAATGTGAAAAATTGGCCGGGCGCGGTGGCTCAAGCCTGTAATCGCAGCACTTTGGGAGGCTGAGACGGGTGGATCACGAGGTCAGGAGATCGAGACCATCCTGGCTAACACGGTGAAACCCCGTCTCTACTAAAAAAATACGAAAAAAAAAAACTAGCCGGGTGAGTTGGCGGGCGCCTGTAATCCCAGCTACTCGGGAGGCTGAGGCAGGAGAATGGCGTGAACCTGGGAGGCGGAGCTTGCAGTGAGCTGAGATCCGGCCACTGCACTCCAGCCCGGGCACCAAAGCGAGACTCCGTCTCAAAAAAAAAAAAAAAGAACATTAAGATAATGTGAAAAATTGTATTTATTTCTCAGTTTAGCTGAGATACCTTTATGAACCCGTACTTGATGATACCAGTGTTGTGGGCAAGATATGTAGTACTGCCCAGTCATTCAGGGTTGTAGGCTTAAATCATCAGAACAATCTTAGATTGATTTTATGGATAATTGAACATTGTATAGTTATTTATAATATTTTAAAAATCATGCCTGCCATCAGGGTGTCAGGATCTAGCTGACTGCAACAACTCTGAGTCTACGTTCTAGTTCAGGCCCTCCCCCTTTCAAACTTTCCTGTGTATTGGTGCCAGATTCCTGTTTCTAAACAGCATTTCATTGGTTCTTAAGAGCTCACAATTGTTTTTCATTACCTGTGATGGTAAAGTATACCTTTTAGTCTAGCTTTCAGAGCTTCCATGACCACATTTTGCCCTAATAATCCAATATGATCTCCATAAAAGACTTCATGCAAAAATGAACTCTCTTAACCAGTTGAGAAGTCTCACTGGTCTTCCCTCTGCCCATATATCACATATACATTTTTAAGTTCTTATCTTTGCTCATTCTGTCCTTCTAGTTTCCCCTAATACTGATGCCTCCTCTGTCCATCCAACCTCTTCCTGACACTGAAGCCACACCTCCCACTGGGTTGTAGGCTTTGTATGATCAAGGTTGTGGGCTTTGTATGATCTTATATTAAATAGCTATTGGATTGTATCAGAGCTACATTTATATTTCAAAACTAGAGCAATTATTAAACCCAAGTAGAAAAATGAATGAAAGAGAAATCAAGGATAAGAGCTTAAGATTGGAGAAAGACAAATGGGAAATTTTTGGAATGGTTGCTCAGGAAAAATGGATACACCTCTTCCTGAACATCTGGTCAAATCAAGGTCTATGGTTCCTCGTGACAAACCTTGCTCACCTGAGGGTTGCAGCAGAGAGCTATAAGACATTCATGAGTATTAACTCACTGTATCTACGCTCTCAAGAGGCAGGAGTGTAAATCAGAATGTTAGCTTATTAGTTGACAGTAGTATTTCTATCCAGGGACCAGAATGTATCCATGGACTACTTGGGTACCGCAGAAACCAGGGAATCTGAAGGAAGGACCAGGAGGTGTCCTGGTGAGCATGCACTCAGGACAAAGGGCACAAGGTCATTTGGAGAAATACTTCCCTCAGCCCAGGGAAAATTCTGGTGAGTTAGTCCTATTCCACAGAAAAGAAATTAATAATGTGAAGAGAGGAACTGAAACGTGCTCCCTCCCAGACAAGAATAAGGGAGGAGCAATTTGGCCTGTAGAACGTTTCATGACACTTAGGGAGGGGTTCAAGAAGGAAAACGTAATAAGGCCATAAAGTATTACCTTTCAAAGAGCTCAGTATAACTTACGTTAATGGGAATAACATAAATTTCCAATAGAAACAGATGGGTTTATGTTTAAATTTTTGTGTGTGTGTGTGGAATTGAAATATTTTTGATTTTAGAGCCTCTGGGAGAAACAACTGCAGCTTCTTTCCTCAGTGAATACTGAGCTAGATATTCCTTTCTGCAGTTTCACTAACTCAACAAAGCAACAAAAGTCACTGTCATTCAAAGCTAAAAGTAGTAAAGTTGTGAGACTGAAGAAGGGGGAGAACACTTACCTAAAGAGGAGGGCCTGATCTTGAGAAAAAGGAGAGTGGGGGTAGATTCTCTCAGTGATAGCATTGGAAGGTGGGAGTGTGAAAGGTTGTGGCAAGTCAAGAAACAGGAGAGGCAGGGAACAAGGGGTGAAAGTAGAGTGCCTTTGGAAGATTTGGAGAACATCCAAATGTTGGATGGATAACCCCAGCCCTGGCCACCTTGCCCTGGTTGGTACTGAGAAGAATAAAGTAGCTGACTAGAGGCAAATATTGAGTTTCCCCTACCTTTACCTTAGCCATCCTGCCGCGGAACTCTCCGACTTTGGAATAGTCACTGAAAGACTCTAAGAACCATTGAAGCTTTCATCCAAGTCCAGATTATGTTTGTTGTAGGGAAGATCTGATCAGACTGTAACTAAACAGATAGAAGAAATCTTTCAGCCTTAAATGCCTTAAAAGCTTCAATTCAAACTCACTTAAAGGGGAATTTGTTGATTTATATAATAAAAATATCCATTGTCTTCAAGTGTGACTTTACGGGATTCAAATCTCTTACCAGGACCCAAATGTCTCCTGCCCTCCTTTGGCTATCTGTGTTTTCTGAACAAGTGGCCCCTCAGTTCCAGGTTCACATTTGCCCTATTTCAAGTCTAGTGGAATAACTTACCACTTCCTGATAGTTGCACTGCAGGTTCTGGGTTCCTTTTTGTGTGGCCATGCCTGGTCCATTATTACTGCTCTACATGGGACACAGGGAGCTTTGGCTCTGAGATCAGACTTGGCTTCATTGCTAATAACTGGGCTGGACATGGAAAAGGATGGTTTCCCAAAAGTCGGTTACTTGAAGAATGAGGAGTGGATGCAGGGTAGGAGCAAACATCAATAGCCATTGCACTCCCCTCCGGAGACATGGATGGCTAGAAGCCTTACTATTATTGTGGAGTACCTGGTGGAAGACTCGTCTAACTGCAGAGTAGATGGTAAACTGGATAGTCAGTAAAGTCTAGCTCCCCAACTTGCCCCTCTTTACAGAATTGCTGAGAACAAACTCTGTGGGACAGGAAAAAAAGCCAACAGCAAAGTGTACAATAATGATATATGTCTTCATTGAGCAATTAATTTGTGTCAGGTACTAAGCTAGCATTTTATGTTATTTAATTATTCAAATAACGTATTTTAGAGACTGTTAAAGTATTTCTAGAGATTAAAAAACAGGATAAAAGAGGTTAAAAATATCTAAGTTACTACAGCTGGGAAATGACTTTTTCTACAGAACACCATCACTACCCCTAATATTTATTTGCCCAGCGTCTGTGTCCTTCACTAGAATGTGAGCTCCTTGAAAGCTATTGGGAGGCAGATTTAAGTTCAATATAAAAATAACTTTCAAATAATTAAAACCTCATAAATGCAACAGGCTGCTTTTATCATCACTAGAGGCAGTTAAGCATGTTATGAAGGAGATTCAACATCTGGTGAGAGATTGAACTAAATGGTCACATATTCAAAACCTATAGGTTTACAGCTCTTCACTGTGCCAGGCCATTCCTGGATTGTTGACTTTGGAAAGGACTGAAATGTGTTATATGATGCATAAATGTGACTTTAACTTTTATACTAAAATCGAGACACTACGGTTAAGAATAAGTGTACATAAAATAAAGCATAAAAAAGCAAGAATGAGGCCGGGGAAAGGAAAGGGGAGATGAGTGTGTTGAGAGAGAGGGAGGCAATCTGTATGTAAGAAGGATCAGCTCAATATTGAAATTTTGTTCTTCATAAAGAATGTACATTCTTTTTTTGGGGGGAGAGGGGTTGGAGTTTTGCTCTTGTTGCCCAAGCTGGAGTGCAATGGCGCGATCTCGGCTCACTGCAACCTCCGCGTCCTGGGTTTAAGCGATTCTCCTGCCTCAGCCTCCTGAGTAGCTGGGATTACACATGCCATCATGCTCAACTAATTTTTTTGTATTTTTAGTAGAAATGAGGCTTCACCATGTTAGCCAGGCTGGTCTCAAACTCCTGACCTCAGGTGATCCATCAGCCTTGGCCTCCCAAAGGGCTGGGATTACAGGTGTGAGCTACCGAGCCCGGCCAGGATGTACATTCTTTACAGCCACTTTGGCACCATCATCACAGCTACTGGAGGAAGATACAATTCCCCCTAAAGATGGGAAACAGTCTGAATTCTATGCTTTTTCTCACATAATCAATAACACATGGAGAGTGACATGATGCATGGTATGAGTAGCATGGAGCCCGTGTCCACTGTGTAGGCCGATTCTTGCATGTGTTGTATCTTGTAATACTTAATAGTTTTGAAACACTCTGTAATCATTACCTGATCTTCATGTGAGTGGCGCCATTCCCAACTTTAAGATGAAGCAATGGAAGTGATTTAATACTCTGGGAGTGAGCTTCAGGGCTACCAACAGAAGCTTAACCACCTTGGCTATCAGTTTCATGCTTAAGTTCTTTGATGAGCACTTTTTTTTTTTTTTTAAGCAAAAATGTGTCTGGGAAAAATCTGTCACCCAGGTTGGAGTGTGGTTGTCTTATCATAATTCAGTGAATCTCGAACTCCTGGGCTCACCTAATCCTCCCGCCTTAACCTCCCTAGTAGCTAGTAGCATGTGCCACCACTCCCAGCTAATTTTTAAATTTTATTTACTTTTTTTGGTAGAGACAGGTTCTCACTATGTTGCCAGGGCTGGTCTCGAACTCCTGGCCTCAGGTGATCCTCTCGCATTGGCCTCCTAAAGTGTTGGGATTACAGTTGTGAGCCAATGCACTCAGCTGATGAGAACACCTTTTAACCAGAGATTCTTGAGCTGGAGTTGGTCCAAAGATGTGCTTTCTGCCAGTCTGGGTCTGCCTGGCATTCTGTGGGAACTGCTGATGTTGTCTTGGCAGCTGGAGTCCTCCCACTTTGAAGGTCATGAGGCTGCCATATCTCACTTGGTCCAAATGTTGATTGCTTGTTCAGAATGTTAATCCTGTGGTCTCTGATTCATAATTCTTTTTCTTGGAATTCTAGTCTCTAACTGTGAGTATGTTTGTGTCTGTATGTTGGTGTGGGCATGTGCATTATCCTACTATCCTTGCTTGACCTCTGCTTGTGCTTCGTTGCTTACTACTTTCAATGACTTTCTTTGTATTGTTCTGCTAGCAACCTTCCGAATACCAACACAAGAAAATTATTTTTTCTGGGAAATATATTGCTGTGTATCCTGACATTTTTGGCAAGTCGTTTTCTACTCACAATGGGAAGTTGTGATAAAGTGAGTTATCTTTTATGCAGAGTTGTTTTCCTTTGTGTTTCTCTGTGCCTACCATTCTCTGTTTTCTATTAAATTATTATTTTCTCCATATTACTTTACAAGTTGTAATTGCTTTGTTATCAGAAAGAGAAAGGTAGGTTCATTTTATCCTTTTATCACTGGGCGTCTTGGTGAATGGAATTGTAGCCCTCCTCATTACCATAGCTTTGTTCTGCTCAGTTTTTAATGATAATTGCCCTTGTCATTCCTTGTAATATAAGCTATAGAAATCTTCTTTCAAAGAAGAGAGAGATTAACAAGTCAGAATATACTTTCAAAATGAATTGATGAGGAAATTTCATGTTTCATTTCAAAGCATTAATTAAATGACAAGGAGCTCATGAAGTGAAATAAACAAAGGATGGACAAGTGGTGTTGACACAGCAAGTCCAAGAAAGAAGTACATGAGTTCGTGTTTAATTGAAACAGAACATTGTAGGGACTGGTCACTCATTCTACTACCCCCACATTTATAATCCTTTCAAATGTTTTAATTCTTTTACATATGGGTGCTGGTCACTATCATTCTCTTCTTTAAATGCCAACCTTCCTTCTACTTTTGTACCTCTTGATGAGAGAACACATATTTGGATGTTTCCATTCGGAATTGTTACTCTGGAAGGGGCCTGAATGTGTACAAGCAGAAAGCTCCACACTGCCCTCTTCTGCCAATTAGCGGTATTCCCTGTCAAACAGATCTCAAAAGAGGTGAAAGCTGTAGGAGTGAGTACTTAGTGAAGCAGAAAACAATTACATTTCGGTGTGATGGAGTTACTCTGGGGAATGGAACAAGAGATCGAGGAGCAGAGAGTGAATTTCCTGCCCAGGTTAACCATAGGGTGAGTTTCTTAAGGCAATTATATTCTTTGGAAGCAGAGTCCCATTTTATGCCTTTTTGTTTTACATTTTCTGTCTACTTAAACTCTGCTACTATTACAGATTCTGAACTAGTCCAGTTCTAGAGCTCTACTTTGGAGAAGAGGTAGGCACCCTCATCATCTATTGCTTTTGCTATTTGAACAGAAAGAACGGTTTGTGCTCCCAGTTTGGCCAAAATATAGTGGCAGTTTTCAAAAAACATATTTTCCCCCAAAGCTAGGAGAAGCATCCTAAAATTTTCAAGAGTGTAGCATTGAGTACACTTGTATTTTTCAGATCCATACTTCACTCTGTTTAGTTGCAGATGAGATTTTGGCAATCCTACTTCTGGCCTGAAGTAGATTTGTGTTTTAACTATGTCTACCGTCTAAATCCTATCCAGGTTTGTTTTTTTTTTTGCCAGAACCAGTGGAAGTTGTTTTCTACTCATAAGGGGATCTTTTTGGGTAGAGTAGTTTTCCTTTGTATTTATCTGTGCCCATCATTTTCTCTTTTCTATTAAATTATTTTCTCCGTTATTACAGGTTGTGTTGTTTCTAATTGCTTTCTACTGGAAAACTGCTTCGTGGTTTTCTCCCAATGTATGGGTAAATAGATTATATGCTTCTGAATTAGAAAGACATTTTTATGTTGACTTGTAAAGATTCTTTTCCTGAACCCCATCTGGTCCTCACCTGAAAAGCAAAGACCCCTTCCATTCAAAATTGTTATTTATGCTGCTTGAAGTATTAGTAAATAACATTCACTCTTCCATTTCTAACACCCAGTATGGAGTCTAACACATCCTGGGGTCCCAATATTTGTTGAATAAATGCACGGAAGATATGCCTTCTATTCTCAAGGTATTTGGAGTCAGATGGAAGAACTTACAGTTTAGAGTTGATGATCCCAGAAATTCCTGTCCTCACCTTGACCTTTTCCCTTAAACTTGCTGCAAGCTTATTCACTGGATGTTCCAGGATTATTTAACTTTTTGATGACGCTCAGCAATTCTAGCTAACATCTGGAGACAGTTCACAATAGGAGACAGGCGGACCAAGTCAATGCTCATGTTTCTTGTAGCTCCAGTATAATAAATTACTTCCTTGCGGTAACCAGAGGCAGACTCACACTCCAGTCTGTGATTGGTTACATGTTTCTGTTTCTGGTCTGAGATCCTTCAGCCCTGTGCTCATGTACAAAGCCGATGCTCATGTACAAAGTGAAGATGATTGGCATGTCCAGAGTCCAGTAGTTGAAAAAGGCGTCGCATTGCATTCTCTCAGCTCTCCTTTTTCATGCATCCTCTCCAATGTTTTAAAAACTCAAAAAATAACAGATGCTGACAAGGTTGCAGAGAAAAGGGAACCCTTATCATGGTGGGAGTGTAAACTACTTCTTCGCCCTTCTCCTCCCCTCCCCTCCCAAGTAGACCCCACTGTCTATTGTTTTCTTCTTCGTGTTCATAAGTTCTTATTTAGCTCCCCCATATAAGTGAGAACATGTGTATTTGGTTTTCTGTTCCTGCATTCATTTGCTAAGGATAATACCCTTCAGCTCCATCCATGTTCTGGCAAAAGACATGACTTGTTCTTTATGACTCCTTTCTCGAACATCCACTCCTTAGGGGAAGGATGAGCCTAAGTCGTATTTATAGAGTTTCGCGTCTCCAAAACCACCTCTCTTTTTCACCAAGGGAAGAAAATAGGTATGTTCTAATTTCAAACACAGGTAATGTTTGAAATTAGAATTCAGATGTTCAGATTACTAAACTAGTGCTACTTCTATGATATTATAATACTTTTGAATATTTAGTGACATTAAGAGATATTTGATTGACTTAGTGATACTAATTATGGTACTTAATTATGACACTTGTGACCTAAAACAAGTTTCTCTCTTTTCCGTGATGGCCAAAGCCTTCTAAGAATCTATCATTTTGACAATTCATCCTTGATCATTTCTTTCAGACTTACCGTCTGGCTTTTGTATCTATTGCTTTTACTCAAACTGTAATTATCATTTAAACCGATAAACCCAACGGTTTGATTCACTGGGCTTCCTGAATTTTTCTGCAGTATTGTCCCTTGGATCTTTACATATTCCTTTTTTTTTTTTTTTAATTTGTATTTTAGGCTCAAGGGTACATGTGTAGGTTCATTATATAGGTAAATTGTATCTCATGGGGGTTTGATGTACAAATTATTTCACCACTCAAGTAATAAGCATAGTACCTGATAACAGTTTTTTTATCATCTCCATCCTCCCACCTCTACCCTCAAGTAGGCCCCGGTATCTGTTGTTCTTTTCTTTGTGTCCATGCGTGCTCAGTGTTTAGCTCCCACTTGTAAGCTAACGTGTGGTATTTGGTTTTCTGTTCCTGTGTTAGATTGCTCAGGATAATGACCTCCAGCTCCATCCATGTCGCTGCAAAGGACCATGATTTTGTTCTTTTTTATGGCTGTGTAGTATTCCATGGTGTATATGTACCACATTTACTTTATCAAGTCTACCATTGATGGGCATTTAGGTTGATTCCATGTCTTTGCTACTGTGACCAGTGCTGCAATAAACAAATGCACATGTGTGTCTTTATGGTAGTACAATTTGGATTCCTTTGGGTGTAGACCCAATAATGGGATTGCTGGGTTGAATGGTACTTCTGTTTTAAGTTCTTGGAGAAATCACCAGACTGGTTTCCCTAATGGCTGATTTACATTCCCACCAGCAGTGTTTAAATGTTTTCTTTTCCCTGTAACCTTGCAAGCAACTGTTGTTTTTGACTTTTTAATAATAGTCCTTCTGACTGGTATGATATGTTATCTCATTGTGGTTTTGGTTTACATTTCTCTAATCAGTGATGTTGAGTTTTTTTTCATATGCTTGTTGGTTGTGTGTATGTCTTCTTTTGAACAATGTCTATTCATGTTCTTTGCCCAGTTGTTTTTTTTTGTTTTTGTTTGTTTTTTTTTTAGGCTTGGGGGTACAAGTGAAGGTTTGTTACATAAGTAAACATGTGTCATGGGGGTTTGTTGTACATATTATTTCATAACCCAAGTATTAAGCCCAATACCCAATAGTTACCTTTTCTGTTCTTCTCCCTCCTCCTACCCCCTCGCTCAAGTAGACCCCACTGTCTGTTGTTTTCTCCTTCATGTTCATAGTTCGTATCATTTAGCTCCTACATATAAGTGAGAGCGTGCATATTTGGTTTTCTGTTCCTGCATTAGTTTGCTAAGGATAATAGCCTCCAGTTCTATCCATGTTCCTGCAAAAGACATGACTTATTCTTTATGGCTGCATAGTATTCCATGGTGTACCACGTTTTCTTTATCCATTCTGTCACTGATGGGCATTTAGGGTGACTCCATGTCTTTGCTCTTGTGTATAGTGCTGCCAAGAACATTCACTAGCATGTGTCTTTATGGTGGAATGATTTATATTCATCTGGGTATATACCCAGTAATGGGATTGCTGGGTCAAGTGGTAGTTCCGATTTTAGCTCTTTGAGGAATTAACATATTAATTTCCACAATGGTTGAAGTAATTTACACTTGTACCAACAGTGTATAAGGGTTCCCTTTTCTCTGCAACCCTACCAGCATCTGTTATTTTTTGAAATTTTAGTAGTAGCCATTCTGACTGGTGTAAGATGGTATCTTATTGTGGTTTTGGATTGCATTTCTCTAATGACCAGTGCTATTGAACTTTTTTCATATGCTCATTGGCCACAAGTATGTTGTCTTTTGAGCATTGTGTATTCATGTCCTTTGCCCACTTTTCAATGTGGTCATTTTTCTCGTGTAAACTTAAGTTCCTTATAGATGCTGAATATTAGATCTTTGTCAGATGCTTAGTTTGCAAATATTTTCTCCCATTCTGTATGTTGTTTACTGTCTTGATAGTTTCTTTTTCTGTGCAGAAGTTCTTAAGATTAATTAGATGCCACTTGTCAATTTTTGCTTTTGTTGCAATTGCTTTTAGTGTCTTTGTTGTGAAATCTGCCTGTTCCTATGTCCAGGAGGGTATTGCCTAGGTTGTCTTTCAGGGTTTTTATAGTTTTGTGTTCTACATGTAAGTCTTTAATGCCTCTTGAGTTGATTTTTGCGAAAGGTATAAGGAAGGGGTCCTGCTTTAATCTTCTGCATATGGCTAGCCAGTTCTCCCACCACTATTTATTGAAAGGGAATCTTTTCCCCACTGCTTGTTTATGTCAGATTTGTCAAAGATCAGATGGTTGTAGATGTGTGGTCTTATTTCTGGGTTCTCTTTCTCTTCTATTGGTCTATGTGCCTTGCCAGTACTATGCTGTTTTGGTTATTGTAGTCTTGCAGTATAATTTGAAGTCAGGTAATGTGATGCCTCCAGCTTTGTGTGTTTTGTCTAGGGTTGCTTTGGCTATTCGAGCTGTTTGGTGGTTTCATACTTTTTTTTTTTATTTTTTATTTTTTGAGACAGAGCTTTGCTCTGTCTCCCAGGCTGGAATACAGTGGCGCAATCTTGGCTCACTGCAACCTTCGCCGCCTTCCAGGTTCAAGCAATTCTCCTGCCTTAGCCTCCCAAGTATCTGGCATTACAGATGTGCACTACCACACCCAGCTAAATTTTAAATTTTTAGTAGAGATGGGGTTTCACCATGTTGGCTGGGCGGGTCTAAACTCCTGACCTCAGATGATCTGCCTGCCTCAGCCTCCCAAAGTGCTAGGATTACAGGTGTGAGCCACCATGCCTGGCCATACGAATTTTAAAGTAGTTTATTTATTTATTTTTTTAGTTTTGTGAAGAATGTTGTAGATAGTTTGATAGGAATAGCATTGAATTTGTAAATTGTTTTGGGCAGTATAGCCATATTAATGACATTGATTCTTCCTATCCATGAGCATGGGATGATTTTCCTTTTGTATGTGTCTTCTCTGATTTTTTTGAGCAACGTTTTGTAATTTTTATTGTAGAGATCTTTCACCTCCCTGATCTCTACAATAAAATACTAGATACTTTATTTTCTTTGTGTGGCAATTGTGAATGGAGTTGCCTTTCTAATTTGGCTCTCGGTTTGGGTGTTGTTGGTATATAGGAATGCTAGTGATTTTTGTATATTGGTTTTGTATCTTGAAACTTTGCTGAAGTTGTTTATCAGCTGGAGGAGCTTTTGAGTGGAGACAATGGGGTTTTCTAGATATTGAATCATGTTGTCAAACAGATAGTTTGACTTCCTCTCTTCCTATTTGGATGCCCTTTTCTTGATTTCTGCTGCCTGATTGCTCTGGCTAGGACTTCCAGTACTATGTTGAACAGAAGTGATGAGAGAGGTGAGTGGTGATCCTTGTCTTCTGCCAGTTTTCAAGTGGAATGCTTCCAGCTTTTGTCATCTCAGTATAATGTTGGCTGTGAGTTTGTCATAGATGGCTTATTATTTTGAGGTATGCTCCCTCAGTACCTAGTTTCTTGAGAGATTTTAACATGAAGGGGTGTTGAATCTTAGTGAAAGCCTTTCCTGCATCTGTTGAGATAATCATGTGTTTTTTGTGTTTAGCTCTGTTTATGTGATGAATCACATTTATTGATTTGCATATGTTGAACCAACCTTGCTTGCTGGGGTGAAGCCTAGTTGATCATGGTGGATTAGCTTTTTAATGTGCTGCTAGATTCAGTTTGCAAGTATTTTGTTGAGGATTTTTTCATTGATGTTCATCAAGGATATTGGTCTGAAGTTATTTTGTTGTTGTTGTGTCTCTGCCAGGTTTTGGTATCAAGATGATGCTGGTCTCATAAATGAGTTAGGGAGGAGTCCTTCCTCAGTTTTTTGAAATAATTTCTGTAAGAATGGTACCAGCTTTTCTTTATATGTCTGGTAGAATTTGGCTGTAAATCCATCAGATTCCAGGCTTTTCTTGGTTGGTAGCTTTGCCTCCTTTTTAATGGGGTTGTTTTTTGCTTGTTAATTTGTATAAGTTCCTTACAGATTCTGGATATTAGACCTTTATTGAATACATAGTTTACAAATTTTTGTCCATTCTGTAGGTTGTATGTTTACCCTGTTGATAGTTTCTTTTGCTGTGCAGAAACTGTTTAGTTAGGACCCATTTGTCCATCTTTGTTTTCACCAGAATTGGTTTTGACATCTTTGTCACGAAACTTTTACCCTTTCTATGTCCAAAATGATATTGCCCAGGTTGTCTTCCATGGTTTTTATAGTTTGGGGTCTTACATTTAAGTCTTTAATCCATCTTAAGTTGACTTTTGTATGTGGTATAAGGAAGGGGTCCAGTTTAAATCTGCAAATGGCTAGCCAGTTGTCTTAGCATCATTTATGGAATAGGGAGTCTTTTTCCCATTGCTTGTTTTTGTTGACTTTGTTAGATATAAGATGGTTGTAAGTGTGCAGCATTTATTTTTGGGCTGTCTGTTCTATTTCATTGGTCTATGTGTCTGTTTTTGTGCCAGTACCACGCTGTTTTGCTTACTGTAGCCTTGAGGAGTTTGAAGTCAGGTAACCTACCTCCTGCTTTGTTCTTTTTGCTTAGGATTGCCTTGGCTATTTGGGCTCTTTTTTTTTGTTTCCTTTTGATTTTTAAGGGTTTTTTTTCTGATTCTGTGAAGAATGTCATTGGTAACTTGATAGGAATGCAATGAATCTGTAAGTAGCTTTAGGTAGTGTGGCCATTTTAACAATATTGATTCTTTCCAACTATGAGCACAAAATGTTTTCCGTTTGTTTCTATCTGTTCTCTGATTCCTTTGAGCAGTGTTTTGTAATACTTATTGTAGAGCTCTTTCACCCTCTAGTTAGCTGTATTCCTAGGTATCTTATTCTTTTTGTGACTATTGTGAATGGGATTGTGTTCTTGATTTAGCTGTCAGCTTGGATGTTTTTGGTGTATAGAAATGCTACTGACTTTTGTACACTGATTTTGTATCTTGAAACTTTGCTGATATTATTTATCATGGATCTTTACGTATTTCTGTAGAGGAGATGATGCTCAATTTTCCTTTTTAAAAAAGATAACATCAGGGACATTGCACTCCTTAGATGTCACTTTTATATCTCTGGTAATTAATTTTAAAAAACATTTTTAATTATTAAAAATTTTGAACTTATGTAGAAGTAGGAAAAAAAAACAGTATAATTAAGCCCTATTTCCATGACCCAGCTTCAATAATGCTCATTGCTTTGTTATTCTGATTTTATCTATCTACTCATACTTTATTTTTCAGGAGATTAAAGCAAGTCTCAGACTGCATATTATTTGAACTACAAATAATTCAGTATGTATCTCTAACACATAGAGACTTAAAAAACACAGATGGCATTGGCACACCTAAGGATTAATGGTTATTCTTGGAATCATCCGGGAATTTGTCTGTGTTCAATTTCCCTGTTTTTGTCATCTATTTTGGAGTATGAATCATTTTTGTATTAGAATTTTCCTCATACTGGATATGGCTGTCTGAATTTGGGGGTCTTCAACATGCCCTGTCCCCTAAATTTTCTGTAAACTGATAATTAGATCTAGAGCAGCACTGTCCAAAAGAGGTATGATGCAAGTCACATATGTAATTAAAGTTTCATAGATATTGCTAAATTCCCTTCCATAGGGGCTGTACTGTTGTGCATTTCCTCCATTAATGTATGAAATTGGACTTTCCTAAAAGCCTTGAAATCAGTACACTGAATTGTCCAGTATAGGGATTTTTGTTAGTTTGATTTATGAGAAATAGTATCTCAGTGTAGTTTTAACTTACACTACTTATCAAGATCCAGGTTAAGCATCTTTTCATGTTTAAGGGCTATTTCCATTTCTTCGGTGAACTCTCTGTATCTTTTGCCCATTTTTTATTGAATTATTGATTTTTTTATTCTCAGTTTTTTTTTCTTTTTTCTTTTTCACCCAGGCTGGAGTGCAGCTGTGTGATCTTGGCTCACTGCAGCCTTGACCTGGGCTCAAGTGATCCTCCCACCTCAGCCCCGGCCAAATAGCTGGAACTACAGGCATGTGCCACCATGCCTGGCTAAAGATTTTGCTATAAATATAAATTGCAAATATTTTTTCACAGACCCTCTTTACCTTTTCTTCTGGCTTTTTCTTCTTCTCCATCTCACATGTAGTGCTCCGTGTTTCTGCTGTTACACCTCTTATCGTTGCTCTTTCCGCCTGATTCCTCATTAGCTCATCCATGTCAGGAACTTAACACACTGATAGCTAAATTGTGGGCACTTTAAGAATGGGACTCATGTTATATTAATTTTTGTATTGCTAGCACCTGATGCAGTGGCTAACTCATGTGAGACATTCAATGATTGATTGTTTTCATTTCTATGCTGTGATACTCAAATATTACACCTTTAACTTCTACTTGTATATCTTTATGTTGTTGTTGCCACCTAGAATTTCCTTCTACTTTTCTAGGTCTGAACCTACTGACATCTGATCCATCTTTTAAGGCTCATCTCTTGTGCCCCTTCCTCTGTGAAGGCTTTTCTGACGTCTCCAACTGCGTGTGGATCCTGTCTTTGAAATGTTTTCCACATTGTATCCTCTTTTGATATTTACCATGGGACCTCTTCCTCATATGTACATCTTTTGCAGAGATTAGCACATGGGCTACAATTAAAACAGATTTGTTGAATTAAAACTAAATCTAAGTGATGATCTTTATCCATTTTATGTATTTAAGTCTTATCTTTCCCATCTAAGTTCTCATAAGTTTCTTAAAGACATATCAAATTAGACTCAGACTGGAAATATTTAAAGACTCAATTAACACCTTATTAAATCAAAATTAACTTGTTTTAAAAATAGACTGTAATAACTAGTGTAAGTTGCAGGACTGATGGGCATTATTTTAGAGATGAGAATCTATATGATATAGCTGGAAAAGAAATACTTTCCAACCAAGCTAAGCCATAACTAGCAGATAAGCAATTAACATAAGAAGCTTATTCCTGGGTAAGTTACTTCAACAGTCTGAAGATAGATATATATATAAAAATATATTTACAATTTTATATTTTAGAGATGGGAGCGGGTCTCACTATGTGCTCAGTCTGGTCTCGAACTCCTGGGCTCAAGAGATCCCATTCGCCTTGGCCTCCCAGAGTGCTGGGATTACAGGCGTGAGCTGCTGTGCCTGGCCCTTCTTTCACTTTTTAGAGAGTAGCTACAAAATTCTTTTCAAAATACTGAGTTACTCATACCACTCACTTTAAAGAATATTATTCTTCATTTGGCTGTGTAAGCCTCCTTATTTTAATTACTCATTTAATTATGCTTTATCTAGAACCCCACCTCCATTCCTGCCTATCCTGTAATATTTACTTGAATGTGTTCAGTGTATGTCTTCAGGTATTCATGTATCCTTATAAAATATAAAGTGTTTTGTGTGACTTTGGGTTTGGTTGTAAGACTGTTTTGACCAGCAGAATGAGGGAGAAGTGACAGTATACCAGATTTGAGTGTAGCTCTTAAAAGACCTTGCATGCTTTTATTTACTAGTTGTGCTGTTGCTGTCACCAAGAGATGTACATGCCAATGCTATCCTGCTGGTCCTAGGAGGACCATGACCACTGCTTGCAGACTGTTGATTATAAAACTCTAATCTTATTTCTGAAGATATTTTGCTTGCTGCCATGATCTTGGATATCAATACATATGGCCTGTAAATAATATAACAGGATTCTGTGGAAATACCATCATTAAAACAGATTAGGGATCTATTAAAAGTGCAGATCCTTTGTCTCATTAGTGATTCTGAGTCAGAAATTCTATGGTGGGGCCCAGGAATAAGCATTTTCAAAGGCATAGCCAGTGACTCAGATGAAGATGATTCTTGGACCACACTGACAAATACTGGTTCTGTTTTCTTCCCTATAATATAATGTAGTAGATATACAGGTATAGGAAACTTACCTTTCTCTTGTTTATTGCCAATCTGTCTTGCTCTTATTTCTCAAACATGTTAACTTTTAAACATTCAATGAATATGTTTAAGAACATATAAATGAATAAACTGACACTTTATAAGGGATGGTTTCTTCAAGATGGCAGTTCACCAATAATCTCAACTACTATTTCTACAGATTGAGTTTGTCTGTTTCAAATTCTTCTGTAACAAAGAAATCTGTTCTTCTGACCTCTTAATTATCAACTTTTAACTCACTAAACAAAGCCTACCTTGATTAGCCCATTGAAATTAACATTGCTAGTCTATGTGTAGATAAAAGAAAGCTGACTAGATAATGTGACTCTACAGTTGCTTAAAGCCTCTTTGCTTTGAATTATGTACTTGTCTCATCTATTTGGTCACAGGACCCAAGAGTCCACAGCATTGAAGTTTCCTGATATAATGCCTTTGTCATTTGGGAAGGGGTAACACATTTTCTTTTAATGGTCATTGATACCTTTGGTTGAAATGTTTTCAGAGTTTTAGCCAGTTACCTAACAAGGACTTAGAGAATGAATAGTTTTGATCACCAGATAGGGGACAAGAAATATCAGGGGTATGTATCATTTTACAGGATGGGCCTAACATTATGTTTACCTGTACAAACTGGGCAAAGGCAGAGCTTATAGGAAAGGGGCCTGGGTGGTCCTTTGGACATACTTTTACTCTGAATTATTTTCCTAGGAAAAGGAAAAGAAGGCTTCATTTATAATGGTGGTCCTTCCTATTTTTTTTTATAATGAATCTTTATGTCCAGTTAAATAGTGCTACATATACTTTTTGAAAGTTGAAGGCTTTAAGTCAAGAAATGGTCTTTAGGTGATAATTGCTGGTTTAATGCTAAAATTAAAATAAGGACCCAATAATTTTGCAGGGAAGCATGCCTCATTTGCATATTGATTAAAAAGTATCTGAAGATTGGGGCTAGAGTTTCTTGAACAAATAAGCTTTACATATAGATCATATATATATTTTTTTGCTTAGAGTTGGGAAATATTACTTGCCTGGGAAGGATTTAGAGTGGCTGAAGGGAGAATTGATAATTTATAAAGTTCTTCTTAGTGAATTTCAAGTAGCCTTCGTAGCTGTGTTGTGTGCACACTAGCATGTACCCAGGTGTTTATATAGTGGATGGATGTTTACACTTATATTTTTCTGTAAAGCTAAAAACAAAAGTTTTCCCCAAACTTGCTTTTAAATGTTTAGCAACATTGATTTATTTTGTTACAATTAAATTCTTTGTACATATCCAGGGGTTATTGTCATTGCCTTCAGTCTTGAACATCTGTAAGGTTTCGTTATGTTTTGTTTTTGTTTTACCCTTTGCACCTGGTCTTTGGAATTATAACCATATGGTATCTGATAAGACCTGCTCAGGACAGTATGAAGGATTTCTTTGTGAGATTGGAGGATTTCCTTTGTTGTCATTCTTTTTTTTGGTCACATATCAAATGTTTTTGCTTGTCACTTGTAATTTTTTCATCTTTTTTGATCATATCATTAATGCTATCTAACATTTTATTTAGGACCATATTTTGCTCACAGCTGTCACAAATGTAATTAGGATTTTGAGGTGGAAGCTGATTTGATTTTTTTGAATTTTGCTTTCTATCCACACTGCCAGTTCATTCAAAAAAAAAAAAAATAGTGGAGTGTTCAGCTGGGTCCCAAGAGCACCAAGTTGCTTAAATAATATGATTTGACAGTGATTAAGGTGCAATTTTCAGCAAGCAATCAATGTCATTGCCAAGTGCTAATCTTTATACAATGTCACTTGTTTGAAGCACTAAACATCCTTTATGAGCCATCTCTTAAAGTTAGGTGTCAGTGTCAACTGCTTTTGAGAGATTGCTACAAGTTTATCCCTTGACATTATTTTCAAAATGGTACAATAGAATATATAGTTGGAGCTACATGGGGATCTCATTTTGATGGAAAAATAGGATATCAAATATATTAGCTACCTAAGAGGGTCCCTCCCCAGGTGTAGCTGGCTTTATATCACTGTTTCTATTTCATTGTTAGTGTGATGGGAGTGAAAGAAGAAGGAATGGGTATGTTTTAGCTCTTATTTGACCAGATCTTATTCAAAAGGCATTTGAACATAAAGAATTATGTATAACAATCATTGATAGTATATTATTTTATGTTATTAGCACAAGGTTATAACGTATGTGGAATATTTAATAAAAATATTAACTATTTAAATATATTTAAATATACATATTATTTAATAAAAATATATCACATACTTTATAACTTAAATATCTTAACTTCCTTGATCCTTTGGTTCAGGAGTAGGCAAGCTATAGCCTATGGGCTAAATACTACTTACAGCCTGTTTTGTAAGTGAGGTTTTTTGGAGCACAACCATAGCCTGTATTTGTGTATTGTCTATCACAGCTTCATACCACAATAGCAGAGTTGAGTATGATGCACAAAACCTAAAATATTTACCATCTGGCTCTTTGCAGAAAAAGTTGGCCAACCCTCAGTTTGGTTGAATCCAGTATCCTAGTAGTGTAGCCTTGTTGGAGTATTTGCTCATTTTGGTAATTATATTTGGAAACATTGATGAAAAATGTTTACCATTTATTCCACACTTTGTGTCCTTGAACACAGACTTTATTTCTAGAATGAATTTTAGTCTTAGGATATATTGAGTCTGTGAAGAGGTTGTCATTACTCTATGTTGTGTGTTAGTATCTGATGATCCTACACAGAGGGCAGAAAGACAATCGTGTAAATTCTGTGGTGTATATGTATGTGTGAGAGAAGGAGAGGAAAAACATGTTTCTTCTGAGTTTCTGTAAGTTTCCTTTTAGTTATTTATGTTGGCTGTTTTACCCTTCAGTTTCTTGCTAGATTAAAATCTGCTTTCCATGCCTGGCTGTAATGTTGACTTCAGTCAACATTTAGAAAATGGGGACAGTTGTCATTTACTAAATACTAAAACTTGTTTGTTTTTACCCATGTATGCATGTCCTGTCCAAGGTAACAAATCAGGACAGCAGAAGAGCTTGTGATGAAAATGGGAAAGTCCCCTACTCTAGCCCCCGACTCCCAGGCTCCTTTCCACTGGCACCTCTTTTAACCATGAAAACATTTTTTTTTTTTCTGAATAAAATTGAAGTTTGTAGTTATCCAAACGAACTTTGTCAACCACTATTTTTTGATTTAATGACCTTGAACAATTTCTACGTACTTTCTATTATGGAAGATGAGGATTTGTTTCACTTGCCCTCTGTGTGCATCTCCTGCTCCTAACATGGTTAATCATTATTTTCAGCTCTATTATTGGTTCTCTCCATAACTTTAAAAAACATATCAATAATTCTATTTCTTTTTTCCCTTTAGTTAATTAACTCGATTTTGCTCTAAGGTGGAAAATTAGTGTCTCTACCCTTTCCTCTGCTGCTTCTTTGTTTTTCTCTTCCCATTTTCCTTCCATTTAGTTTTTGCTTCTGTATTGTCAAGGTTGATAACATTTACATTCTGTTCTGCAATTACAACCATACTTTCTGTGCTTTCTGCCTATGTTTCTTGCCTTTGAGGCAAGTAAAAATCAATCTTTATATTACTATGGGTATATAATTATTTTTTACTGCCGAGACATGTAGTATGCTATGATTCTATTTCTTTTCCTTTTGAATTCCCTTACATCTCACCCACCCCCAGGCCATTCATCAGAGTAAAATGAAATCCTTTATTTTGTATCTGTTTTTCTTTTATAGTAGTTCTCTTAATCAGATGCTGGCCAACCTGGTTTGATTTTATATGCCTCTTTTCTTTTTGCACATACTTTCAATTTCTTTGTTCTTTCTGTTCTATATTATGAAAGATTCTTCAGCTTTATTTTTGATCCACCTTATTGCATTGAAAAATTTTGGCGGTTGATCCTCCTGCCCATTTTACTTGCTCTTTTTGGAGAATTCCATGATTAACAGTACTTTTCACTTCAGTCCTCTCTTCTGATGGTGGCTTGGCTTGAGTGATGGCTCCCTCTGCTTTCCTGTAGATTTTGTACTCAGCTATCCAGAAACCTGCATCTGGCCCATTGATGTCTCATATGTTCTCAGTGCTTTTATGAATTTACTTTCTTGAGTCCTTTTTAACTGCAGTGTTTTACAGGAGAAGAGGCAAAGGCATATGCTAAACCTACCATCTTGAACTTTATTACTTCGACTTCATATTTCACTGTGTTTATTTCTTCCTTTGAGAAGCCCAGGCCACAACACAATTTAAAATAAATACCAACATGTTTACCCCATACATTTAAGTTAATTTTCCTTTATTCTTTCAAGAAAGCTAACCACTATTTCTGAAATACTTGGTCATAACTGAGGTTCTTATATATGCAATAAACACACATTTTAATTTTACTTTGTGTGTTTTTTTAAGCCAGTTTTATTTTGACCTTTTCTGTGTGCTTATGTATTATTTGAATTCAAAGTTTTAAAGTTTGAGATCCTACATTATTTTTAACATCTATACTTAAATTATAACCATAAGTCTATAGATTTCACATGCATTCAGTTAATTATATACTTTTGTAAAGGCAGTTTAAGCTCAAGCCCACTTTTCTCCCCTCTTTTTCTCATTGTGATTTGCTTTTCTAATGAATTTCCCTTTTGACATGTTTTTGTATTTACATATAATTTAGCAGTTCTTTCTCTCCAGAAGCTTTAAGCACAAAATCGTACATTTTTCCCCCCATCCTGATTTTTAGGTGAGAAGATATTTTATGTGTGGGTAGAGATTGCCTACTATTTTTCTTATTAGATGTCTTCTCAAATTCTTTTTGAAATGTTACTGCCATGGACCGAATTGTGTGTCCCCTACCACCCTGTCTCCCTCACATATTGAAGCCCTAACCCCCAATTGTTACTGTTTTGGAGACAGGACTTTTATGGAAGCAGTTAAGATTAAGTGAGGACGTAAGTGTCGGGCCATGAGATGATAGAATTAGCGTCCTTATGGGAAGAGAAACTAGAGCGCACTTGCACTTGCTCTCTCTTGCTCTCTCCTGCTCTCTCTCCCTCCCTCCCCCGCCTCCCTGCCTTGTGAGAGCACAGAGAAAAAGCAGCCTTTTGGAAGTCTGGAAGAAAGCCCTCACCAGGAACTAAATTTGCCCCTACCTTGATATTGGACTTCCCAGTCTTCAGAACTATGAGGAAATAAATTTCTGTTGTTTAAGCCACTCAGTCTTTGGTATTTTGTTGTGTTAGCCCAAGTTGGTTCAACAGGTACCTACTGAAGTATTGAATTGTTTTCCACTTCTCCATACCTTTCTGTTGCATAGGTTCTGATATAACTAGCATAACTGGTTTATTGAATGGGCTGAACTGGCTCAGTCAGGAATGGCTTTTCTTCTCTTATCACACTGTCTTGGAGAAAGTTCTTTTGGATCTCTCTCGCTCTTCACTATCTGGGAAGAGTCTATAGATTTCTGGTCTATTTCAGCTACAAAATAGTCTGGTTTTAAAGTGCCAGTCTAGTTCAATCTCAAACCGCAGTTTTCCATCCAGTTTGAAGAACTTGACTACTTCTCCTGCTACAGGACTGACTAGGAGAATGGAGTATGGTCTGTTTCTTTGCATTCTGTGCTCTCCAGTCCTTCCCTGAGTGCTTTGCCAATGGCTCCCACAAGGTCTGTGGTATGGGGAAGGTGGGTTTAGAGGAAAGTCGACAAAGATTGATATTACTGATGCTGCTATAATCTGGCCCATGATGCCTACTGTCATAAGTATTCAAACAGTGGTCCCCCCTCCCCTCTTCCACCCTCTGCCTTTCCTCATATGAGTTAGTGCACATGCTCCAGCGAATCTCTTGTGACTTGTCCTCACATATCCCTGCCCCTACCAGTATACCTATAGGTTCTTCCTGCTGGGGAGCACTTTTCCAGTAGGCAGCTTTCTTAGTTGGGGCCTTTTTATTTATTTACTACTTTAGTTTTTATTTCTATAGGTTTTTGGGGAAGAGATGGTATTTGGTTACATGAGTAAGTTCTTAAGTGGTGATTCATGAGATTTTGGTGCACATCACCCAAGCGGTATACATTGAACCCAATTTGTAGTCTTTTGTCCTTCATCTGCCTCCTACCCTTTCCCTTGAGTCCTCAAAGTCCGTTGTATCATTCTTATGCTTTTGCATCCTCATAGCTTAGCTCCCACTTATGAGTGAGAACATATGATGTTTGGTTTTCTATTCCTGAATAGAATAGTAAGTCTCCAGTCCCATCCAGGTTGCTGTGAATGTCATTAATTCATTTCTTTTTAAGGCTGAGTAGTATTCCATATGTATATAATTTCTTTATCTACTTGTTCATTGACAGGCATTTGGGCTGGTTCAACATTTTGCAATTGCAAAAATGCAAAAATTGCAAAAATGCAAAAAATGCAAAAATTGTAAAAATTGCAAAAATGGTTCCACATTTTTGCAATTGCGAATTGTGCTGATATAAACGTGTATGCAAGTATCTTTTTCATGTAATGACTTCTTTTCCTCTGGGTAGATACCCATTAGTGAGATTGCTGGATCAAATGGTACTTCTACTTTTAGTTCTTTAAGATCTCTCCATACTGTTTTCCAAAGTGATTGTACTGGTTTACATTCCCACTAGCAGTGTAGAAGTATTCCCTTTTGACTGCATCCACGCCAACATCTATTGTTTTTAGATTTTTTGATTATGGCCATTCTTTTAGGAGTAAGGTGGTGTTACATTGTAGTTTTGTTTTGCACTTCCCTGTTCATTAGTGATGTTGAGCATTTTTTCATATGTTTGTTCGCCATTTCTGTATCTCGTTTTGAGAATTGTCTATTCATGTCCTTAGCCCACTTTTTGATGAGATTGTTTTTTTCTTGCTAATTTGTTGGAGTCCCTTGTAAATTCTGGATATCAGTCCTTTGTCAGATGTATAGATTGTGAAGATTTTCTCCCACACTGTGGGTTGTCTGTTTACTCTGCTGACTGTTCCTTTTGCTGTGTAGAAGTGCTTTAGTTTAATTAAGTGCTACCTATTTATCCTTGTTTTGGTTGCATTTGCTTTTGGGTTCTTGGTCATGAAGTCTTTGCTTAAGCTGATGTCTAGAAGGGTTTTTCCAGTGTTCCAGAATTTATATAGTTTCAGGTCTTAGATTTAAGTCCTTGATCCATGTTGGGTTGATTTTGTGTAAGGTGAGAGATGAGGATCCAGTTTCATTCTTCTACATGTGGCTTGCCAATTATCCCAGCACCATTTGTTGAATAGGGCATCCTTTCCCTACTTTATGTTTTTGTTTGCTTTGTCGAAGATCAGTTGACTGTAAGTATGTGGGTTTATTTCTGGTTCTCTCTTGTGTTCAATTGCTCTATGCGGCATTTTTATACCAGTACCATGCTGTTTTGGTAATGATGGCCTTATAATATAGTTTGAAGTCAGGTAATGTGATGCCTTCAAAATTGTTCTTTATGCTTAGTCTTGTTTTGGCTATGTGGGGTGATTCTATATGAATTTTAGAATTTTATTTTATTTTATTTTATTAGTTCTGTGAAGAATGATGGTGGTATTTTGATGGGAATTGGATTGAATTTGTAGATTGCTTTTGGCAGTATGGTCATTTTCACAATATTGATTCTACCCATCCTTGAGCATGGGGTATATTTCCATTTGTCTGTGTCATCTGATTTCTTTTAGCAGTGTTTGTAGTTTTCTCTGCAGAGGTCTTTCACCTCCTTGGTTAGGTATATTCCTAATTATTTTATTTTTTGGAGCTATTGTAAAAGAGGTTGAGTTCTTGATTTGATTCTTAGCTTGGTCACTGTTGGCGTATAGCAGAACTACTGATTTGGGTACATCAATTTTGTATCCTGAAACATTGCTGAATTCATTTATTAGTTGTAGGAGCTTTATTGGAGGAGTCTTCAGGGTTTTCTAGGTATACAATCATATCAGCAAACACACAGTGTGACTTCCTCTTTACCAATTTGGATGCCCTTTCTTTCTTTCTCTTGTTTGATTGCTTTGGCTAGGACTTCTAGTACTATGTTAAATAGAAGTGGTGAGAATGAGCATCCTTGTCTTCTTCCAGTTCTCAGAGGAAACATTTTCAGCTTTTCCCAGTTCAGTATTATGTTGGCTGTGGGTTTGTCATAGATGGTTTTTATTACATTGAGGTATGTCCCTTGTATGCCAATTTTGCTGAGGGTTTTAAACATAAAAAGATGCTGGATTTTGTCAAATGCTTTTTCTGCATTTATTGAGATGATGTGATTTTTGCTTTTAATTCTGTTTAGGTGGTGTATCACATTTATTGACTTGCATATGTTAAACCATCCCTGCATCCCTGGTATGAAGCCCAATTGATCATCTGGATTATCTTTTTGATATGCTGTTAAATTCGGTTAGCTAGTATTTTGTTAAGGATTTTTGCATCTATGTTCATCAGGGATATTGTTCTGTAGTTTTCTTTTTTTGTTATGTCCTTTCCTGGTTTTGGGATTAGGGTGATACTGGCTTCATAGAATGATTTAGGGAGGATTCCTTCTCTATCTTGTGGAAAGATGTCAATAGGATTGGCACCAATTCTTCTTTGAATGTCTGATAGAATTTAGCTGTGAATCCATCTGGTCCTAGCCTTTTTTTGTTGGTAATTTTTTTTTTTTTAACCATTTCAATCTTGCTACTTGTTATTGGTCTGTTCAGGGTTTTTGATTCTTCCTAATTTAAGCTAGGAGGGTTGTATATTTCTAGAAATTTATCCATCTCCTGTAGTTTTTCTTGTTTATGCATGTAAAGGTGTTCATAGTAGCCTTGAATGATCTTTTATATTTCTGTGGCATAGATTGTAATATCCCCTATTTTGTTTCTAATTGAGCTTATTTGGATCTTCTCTTTCTTTTCTTGGCTAATCTTGCTGATGGTCTATCAATTTTATTTATCTTTTCAAAGAACCAACTGTTTGTTTGGTTTATGTTTTGTAGTTTTTTTGTTTCGATTTCATTTAGTTCTGCTCTGATCTGTTATTTCTTTTCTTCTGTTGGTTTTGGGATTGGTTTATTCTTGTTTCTCTATTTCCTTGAGTTGTGACCTTAGATTTTCTATTTTTGTTCTTTCAGACTTTTTGATGTAAAGCATTTAAGGCTATGAACTTTCCTCTTGGTGCCATCTTTGCTGTATCCCAGAGGTTTTGATAGGTTGTGCCACAATTATTCAGTTCAAAGAAGTTTTTAATTTTCATCTTGATTTCATGTTGACCCAGTGATCATTCGGGAACAGGTTATTTCATTTCCATGGTTTTGAAGATTCTTTTGGGATTGATTTCCAATTTTATTCCACTGTGGTCTGAGAGAGTACTTGATATAATTTCAATTTTCTTAAATTTACTGAGACTTGTTTTGTGGTGTGTCATGTGGTCTATCTTGGAGAAAATTTCATGTGCCGATGAATAGAAAGTATATTCTACAGTTGTTGGGTAGAATGTTCTGTAAATATCTAAGTCCATTTTTTTTCTAGGTTATAGTTTAAATCCATTGTTTCTTGGTTGACTTTCTGTCTTGATGACCTGTCTAGTGCTATCAGTGGAGTGCTGAAGTCCCCCACTATTATCGTGTCACTATCTATCTCATTTCTTAGGTCTAGTAATAATTGTTTTATACATTTGGGAGCTCCAGTGTTAGCTGCATATATATTTAGGATTGTGATATTTTCCTGTTGGACAAGGCCTTTTGCCATCATATAAGATCCTCTTTGTTTTAACTGCTGTTGCTTTAAAGTTTGTTTTGTCTGTTATAAGAATAGCTACCCCTGCTTGCTTTTGGTGTCCATTTGCACGAAATGTCTTCTTCCACTCCTTTACGTTAAGTTTATGTGAGTCCTTATGTGTTAGGTGAGTCTCCTGAAGACAGCAGATAGCTGGTTGCTGAATTTTTATCCATTTGCAATTCTGTATCTTATAAGTGGAGCATTTAGGCCATTTACATTCAATGTTAGTATTGAGATATGACTATTCCATTCATTGTGCTATTTGTTTCCTGAATACCTTTTTTTTTAAATCTGTATTTTTGTTTTATAGATCCTGTGAGATTTATGCCTTGAAGAGGTTCTGTTTTGATGTATTTCCAGGACTTGTTTCAAGATTTAAAACTCCTTTTAGCAGTTCTTGTAGTGCTGGCTTGGTAGTGGCAATTTCTTTCTGCGTTTGTTTGTCCAGAAAAGACTATCTTTCCTTCATTTTTGAAGCTTAGTTTCACTGGATACAAAATTCTTGGCTGATAATTGTTTTGTTTAAGGAGGCTGAAGTTAGGGCTCCAATCCCTTCTAGCTCTTACAGGGTTTCTGCTCAGAAATCTGAGGTTAATTTGATAGGTTTTCCTTTATACATTATCTGATGCTTTTGCCTCACTTTTCCTTTGTCTTGGCTTTAGATAACATGATTATGTTCCTAGGCAATCACCTTTTTGCAATGAATTTCCCAGGTGTTCTTTGAGCATCTTGTATTTGGGTATCTAGATCATTACCAAGGGTGGGGAGGTTTTTCTTGATTATTTCCCCAAATATGTTTTCCAAACTTCTAGATTTCTCTTCTTCCTCAGGTATGCCAATTATTCTTAGGTTTGGTTGATTAACATAATCCCAGCCTTCTTGGAGGCTTTGTTGCTTTTTAAATTCTTTTTTGTCTTTGTTGGATTGGGTTGTTTCAAAACCTTGTCTTCAAGCTCTGGAGTTCTTTCTTCTGCTTGTTTGATTATATTGCTGAGACTTTCCAGTACGTTTGGCATTTCTCTAAGTTTATCCTTTATTTCCTGAAGTTATTGTTTTTTTATTTATGCTATTTCATTGATGATTTCTTCCCTTACACTTTGTATCATTGGTTTGACTTTCTTAAGTTGGACTTCACCTTTCTCTGCCGCCTCCTTGATTAGCTTAGTAATCAACCTTCTGAATTCTTTTTCTGGCATTCAGCAATTTCTTCTTGGTTTGTATCCATTGCTGGTGAGGGTTAGGTGTATCTGAGCTCAGACTCTTCTCTATTGGAACTTGCGGTGGCTGCTGTGGGGGATGGGGGTGTGGTTCCCAGGTCAATGGAGTTATGCTCCTAGAAGGATTATGGCTGCCTCTGCCGTATCATGCAGTTGTCACTGAAGTGGGAGAAAGACAGCAGTTGCAGGCCTCACCCAGCTCCCACAAAACCCAAAAGGCTGGTCTCACTCCCACTGTGCCCTCAGGCAGTAGGTGAGCAGGGCTGGGAACTTGCCCCAGGCTACCAGCCTCCTGGCTGAGAAAGCAAGCAGGGCTTTCACACCTCCCTACCTCTTGAGTCTGCATACTGGATTTACACCCTCCCCCAAGTTCTGGCCAGGAAACTTTGTGTCCAGAACAAAATTTTGGTTGGAATTGTTACAAAGTTAAGCTGGAGGTGTCCTTCCCCACCTGGTCTTTTCCCAGTTTCTCTGGCAGCCCTCCTCAAGGACCCCTGTGAGACAAGTCAGAAAGGGCTTCCCTGGGGACCCAGAGAAACCACAGGGTTTTTCCTGCTGCTGCTTCTATCTCTGTATTTTGCTTGGCTTTCTAAATTGTCTCAGCTCCAGGTAAGGTTCAGTCCTTCTCCCATGATTTGGACCTTCAGGTTTCCCCAGTGAGGGTGTGTGTTCAGGGCAGATGATCCCCCTTTCCCACGTTCACAGTTTGGGTACTCACAGTATTTGGGCTGTCTTCTCAGTCCTGCAGGAGCAATCTGCTTCCTTCAAAGGGTCTGTGGATTTTCTTGACTTTCCTGGTATATCCCTGTAGTAGTTCTTGGGGCGGAAATTCATGACGCGAGTCTCCACATGCTGCTCTGTCCGTCCAAGTGGGAGCTGCAATTTAGTTCTGCTTCCTGTCTGCCATTTTGTTTCCAGATGCAGCCTTTAAAGTAATTTCACGCCTTGCTACCCTCCAAGGTGTCCCTTTGCCACAGGAAACTTCAAGTATTTGTTCACTGGGGTTTGAATAAATGCTGTCCTCCCTTTTTGCCTTGTAATTGTCATTCATCTCACTGTCATTTGCTTAAACAACATCCTGGTTGATGCCTTTATAAGGATGAGGCTAACACTAGTCTTTGCTTGCTGAATTTCTCCCAAATTAGGGATCTATTTTAAATTCTCCAAAGAGTTTTCTTATACTCCATTGTGGTAGTGACGTAGGGCTAGCCTCTGATACACTCAGCAAGGAACTGTTTGCCAGGGAGAAGCCATTTCCCTTCCCACGGAAACTCCCAGTATCTCTCTTCTCTTGGCTTGGAGGTAGAGCATGTATGGGAGGCAGAAGGGGAGCACTGTGCCTCACCATCTCTACTTCTATACACAAAGGGCACCTCCCTTCACATCAACTCCTTAATGAATCTCTAGCATTGTGTTACATGGGATGGAGGTGTGAAATGGACACTGATAGGCTAATTTTGTAAGCTTTTGTTTTTGTTTTTGAGACAGAGTCTTGCTCTGTCATCCAGGCTGTAGTGCAGTGGCACAATCTTGTCACATTGCAACTTCTGCCTGTAGAGTTCAGGTGATTCTCCTACCTCAGCCTCCTGAGTAGCTAGGATTACAGGCACCTGCCATCATGCTTGTCTAATTTTTGTATTTTTAGTAGAGACAGGGTTTCACCATGTCCAGGTTGGTCTTGAACTCCTGACCTCAGGTGATCCACCCTATTTGGTCTTGCAAAGTGCTGGGATTACAGGCTTGAGCCAGCTTTTAATAAGTTATGAGAATAACATCCATCCTTAGAAAGTGGGTTTCTTATCACCTATCATCCTGAGTTTTGATACTTTAGCTGAAATTCCACAGTTGTGGGAAAAATTCCATTTAACATTTTGTTATACCACTTTGGTACTTAAAGTTTGTTTTCACAAATGCTAGCCTTTCTTTCTAACTCAGAGGAATACTGAAATGAATAGAAGGGGAAAGGAGACCTTCCTTTCTACAAGAATTCAAGGTGACTTTATCCGTTTGTCTCCAGAGAAAATGAATACCTTCCTAGCTTCCTTGGTGCACTCCTCTGACAAAGCCTCTTTAAGTTGAACAATCAGTTTGTATTTTCTTCCCTACCAAAATGTCTTTGTTTTACCCACACCAATGCCCCTAGCACATAGCAGAGTACATAAATTATAACTGGTACTCTATAAATGTTGCTTGAATTATTGGCTATGAGCTTATTGTTCATTATAAAATGGAGATTAATAAGACATGGCCATTTGAAAATTCCTAAAGATCTGAATTAATGATGAAGTTGTGGAAAGAACAAAGTTTTACTGAATGCGGTACATAAAGAGGAAGGTCACAGTTATATGACCAGAGAGGAACTGGAAAGGATAGTCAGTCTCTTTCTACCTTCAGTTACTATCTGAAAATATTCTACTTTTAGAATCATTCTAAAGTTATCAGTGCTAATCCTGACAGCAGTTTATAAACTGGCAGGGGGTAAGGGTCACAAAAATACCTTTTACTTACTACTAAACATTGGAGAATCTCTAACATTTCATTAAAGCACAAATATGGCTATAATCCATGCTTGAAAGATCCAAAACTCGTGTTCTTTAGGTAGAAAAATGTTTCAGTTCAGAGCTATATGCGTTCTGGTGATGCTAAATGACAAGATTGGCAGTCTCTTTTAATGAACGTGTGGCAGAATATTTTTTCCATGGTGACAGACTTTTGTAGCACCAATAAGGGATTGACTCTGCAGTAACTTCAAGCAGAAGTACAGGTTGACTCTCAGGAAATAAGTTGTTATCTAAATTCAACTATTTGGAGCAGGTACAAACCCAACAGAGAAAATTACATTCTATGTAGAACATTGGTGTATTCAGTTTGCTCCAGCTTAAAAAGTCTTGGTGTGGAAAAGCCAAGTTCAAACAACCTGATCAGAGAAGGATCAGAGAAAGGAGGAGTGAGGGAGGAAGACTGCGAGGGCCTTTGTGGTGGTGCTTGAGGGGATGGGAATAGACAAATCACCTTTGCTTAAGAATGTCCAGGAAAACTGACACTGGCGATTTTACCCACTAACCCCGCAGTATCAAAAGAACAGCAGAATAGCCATTTGCTGTTTATGTAAATAAAAAAGTGTCAGTCGAGGAAAGACTATATTCAGCATGCTCTTAAAACATCTGCTCTCGTAAAACACTTGAAAATAATCACACACTAACAGGAGAAAAACAGCTGTGCGTGAATCAATAGACTCCCCCATACGTGTGCCTGGAATATATGTCCAATAAAATCTTCAGAAATAGGCCCCTGGGGTATTTGGATCAGTGGACAGACTATTGATTATGTGTAATTTTACTGTGAGCTGTTGTTATTTAGCTGTATGGAATATACTGTGCCTGGAGTCCAAGGGAAAGTATCTACTCATGGATGTGTTACTTAAAGCCTTTTACACTAACTCTTTCAAAGCAATATATAAGCAAAAATTACCCTCAAGGGAAGTTTTTGAAGCATGAAGGGATGATGTGTCTGCAACTAAGTATAGTCATGGAGGCAAGGTTGCAACCAAGTGCTCCCCTCCTCCCAATTTGCACTAAATTGTATCCTAAGGTTAGAGCCTGTTCTTTATCCCTTTTGTCAACTCTCTCCAATATGATTAGAGTTTTTTATTTGTAGAGGCAGAGTAGTTCCCAAAGTTCCAAAGGTATGACCTGTAACGATCTTAATACTCATTTTTCCATCCACTCATTTTTTTCTAGGCGGTAGAAAAATGTGATATAAGGAAAGATTAGAATCTTTTCTTTCTTCATTGTACCTTTTAAAATTTTATTTCTGGAAATGCTCATTCTTAAAATTCATTTGTTTCTTAATAACCTGTTGCTTATGTAATTATAGTTAACACTCCAAAAAATGTGAGTCAACTCTCATCCTTCATGTGTTGGTGATTACTGGGAAAGTATGGGAAATCCTGTTAGCTTTCGCTCTTCATGTCCAATGGTGAAATGTACTGATTTCTAGGGGTCTCTTGAAAGGTGCAAAGTACTACAGTAGAGAATTCCATCTAGATGCTATTTTTCTTGTGTTGAAAGAGCTTTCCAAAATTTATCAGCGTTTACCAGATTCAATCAGGTAACCACTCAGAGCTGCTCAAGGGAGAGTCGTGCTTTTCGCCACTGACATGTGGAAAAGCAATCAGACACTGAATTATATGGCTGGCTTTCTTTGTCTTCATCTGTTTAAGCTACCCACCCAGCCCCAGTGAAATAACAGTGCTGTGTGTAAAAGCCCTTGGAAAACCTCATTCATCATGAAGTTGGTAGGGAAACCTGAACAAATAGCTGAAGGGCTGCATTCACAAAGGCAAGAACAGACAATGTTTTGATGTTTGCAGGGATCGTGCTGTGAACATGATTTTGCTTCCCCTTGCCCCCACTCCCACCTTCCAGGCTTTAAACATTTGGGCCCTAAGACTTCAGTCAAAAGCAGACAGAAAGTGAGGGTAAGTGTTTCAGCTGTTAAAATAATAGCATTTCCAGGTCTTAAATATATTGTTAAAAACAGAACCTTAAAAATATTGTTACAAACAGCTTATGCACCTTTGTGTATTAAGGACTATGCCAACAGCAAGGCCAACTAAGATAATCCAAGTTGCGGTATAAGGGTCTAGACACACAGGGCTATCTAGAGGTTGGAATAAATGGCTTGAGCTGACCACCCCCATGGGGATTAGCTACTTGCTAGGTTATTCTTAGTGGCTTAAACTTTAAATTTGGCTTGCTTCTGGGGCTCAGTTTGATTCTGGCTTACATTCAAGTCTCTTTCATTTTGTGTCTGGGCTTAGAGGATGTAAAGAAATGTTAATATTTGCTGAAGCCAAATATAATTAACACTGCAATTTGGTCTCAGAAAGTTAATACATTATAAAACCAAGGGTGCATCATTTTTAGATTATTCACAGTTTGGATCACCCATACAGTGAATCTTCTATAGTGTAGATACTTTGAAGTAATTTTAAAGGATGTTAGGAATGAACTGTCAGTCCGTTTCATTTTAAGAGACAAGTCATTAAAATTGGATTTCTTAAGGAGATATGACTGAATCTCATCTGACTAAGAAAAAGATTGAGTTTCAAGAGAACCTGGGGAAAATATTTGTGGCAACCCAGCAAGCTCCTTGTTTTGGCTTTGCGAGCCACTTGATACTAGATATGGGCTGGGTTGTGCATGTGTGCACACCTTGGTGGGGCCATTGTGGGAGCACTTACATGGAGTCCATAGTGGTGAATGTAATTCATCTTGGAGGCTCACAAGAAAGGTAGACTTCTTGTCAAAAAATGATCACTATAACAGAATTTCCATTGCTGTACCATGTCATGAGATGAAGACCCGAAAATTTAAGATATGGATTAATTAGAGCACAAAGTGCTCAGGTTAGTGAAGTCATTCTGGAGAAGATAGGTGGTATATTAATGCCAAGCATTTTGCAGAGTGTATTGGAGAGAAGCAAATCTCCTAAGTAATCATGTTGGAATACCAGCATTTTACAAATAGTTTCAGCAATTATTGGGTATAGAGAGGGGCAGTTTATTTTACAGGGAAGAAAAAAAGCTGTGGCTCTGATATATTTGGGCAACATGAAGCCAAGGTAGTGACAACAATACATTCACGTGTAGATGAGCATCAGCAGCACTTGGATAATTCAAAATAAGAATTTCAAACTGATGCAAAATACAGCTTAAATGATATGCATGGAAAACCTGAAAGAATCAGGAGTGAAAACTTTGGTGTTTGCTATGTATCATTCTGGCTAATTGTGAAACATGTGGATAGTTCTCATTCCATACTGTGAGTTCCATTCTTTTCAGCAAATCCTTTTATTTTCTTCAAAGAAATAAGTCCAGGTCACAGGGAGTGGGAACATCACACACCGGGGCTTGTCAGGGGGTGGGGGACTGGGAGAGGGATAGCATTAGGAGAAATACCTAATGTAGATGATGGGTTGATGGGCGCAGCAAACCACCATGGCACGTGTATATCTATGTAACAAACCTGCACGTTCTGCACATGTATCCCAGAACTTGTATGTATGCATGTGTAATCTCTCTCTCTCTCTCTCTCCCCAGGGTTAAAACCACTAATATTCGAACTATTCTAGAAACATATCTCTGAACTGGGTTTTAATAGTTCTGGGGCCCAAAGCAGCAAAAGCAGCTAAGAAGTAACACTCAAAAGTATGCTACTTTAATTAAGTGTACTTTCCTGAAGAGATTGGTATAGCATCAACTGGCCGTATCCTCATTTGCTAGGCCTTTGAACTTTTTCTTTGTTAACTCCTCCCTTTCCTGAATTCTTTATCATAGTTTGTCTATCTCAGTACTAATATATTATTGGGTTCCCAAATAATCAGATACAATCCTAGAATAATCTTCCTTGTAAAACAAAACAAAAAATGCAGTAATCTGTAACAAAAACGTCTCAAGCAATCAGAGTGCCATGAGCATGGTATGATAGGGTGTTGAGCTGACAGTCATTCTAGTCCCTGCTCTGCTCTGTTAGACAGTCGACCCTTGGTGAGCCTCTGAATCCGTCTGGGTATAGGTTTCCTCATCTACAAAAGAATGAGGTTGAATAAGATTACTGCTCCCTTCTATGTGGTCTGTAATATTGTAGAAATTTGACAGAAGTTTGTTACATTAGAGTAGGAAATTTCATATATATGTATATAAATCACTCCGTCCATCTGGCCAATTAATGAAGAAAAGAAATTTAGTAAAAGAATACTTGGTAGGCCACAGAATCAATAGGAGGAATTGAAAGCTTGAAAATCAGGTTGGGGCCATGCAGCCAGAAAAAAATGCCCAAGCTGGTGCCACAGAACGGGCCTGGTGAGGAAACTGCTGAAGAAAACAGGCTGCTACCTCTGATGGGACCTGAAGTTTATCCACTGCCACTTTGGCCCCAAAGTCTCTACTCCTTCACTCTGCCCCTCAACCCATGGGAATTATCCCAGTTCCTGCATCTTAGCACACTGCCTTCCAGTTTGAAGGCTTCGGCTGAAGCACCTGGTAGCTGGGGCCCAGGGCAGGAGCCTACACGTTACCTACTGGAGGAACCCCAGCAATGAGTTTCTGGCATTTTCAGCAACTCTCCGGAATTTGGTCCTGTCTCCCACCAGGACCATTAATGTGGGGAATTTCCCAAATGTAAACAAGTTTCTTGAAATGACTAATGTTAGCTACATCATCTCTATCCACTGTAGTAAACAAATACTTTGTTCTGTGATGGAGAATTTCTCTATTGAAGTGCTCGAATTTCGCCTGTTTTGGGTTAAAACTCTGAGATCTGTGTCTTCTCTTTAAGAATAGCCTTCCTATTCCCAGGGGACTAAAACTGTTTCTTGTTGCTCACTTCCAGTTTCTACCAAAACAATCTCTTGATCTTCCCTCTGTCCTTCCCTGCCTGCCTGCCTTCTTTCCTTCTCCTCTCTTCCTCATTAGTCTCTGGATTGAACAAGTCAGAAAGTTATTTCTCTTTTGCCAACTACCCATTGACTTGTAGCATTTAAGCCTACATTTAAAAAGTTATTTATAAGTTGTTTGTATAAGAATGTACTCAGGCCTCTGCCAGGATTTAGAAAAATCTTATTGTTTATTTTATTACAAGGACAAGTTAGAGAAGATTTGGAAGGGGAAATAGTTTTTTTTTTTTTTTTTGAGACAAGGTCTCACTCTGTCACCCTTGACTGGACTGCAATGGCGTGATCTTGGCTCACTGCAACCTCCATCTTCCAGGGTCAAGTGATTCTCCTGTCTCAGCCTCCCGAGTAGCTGGGATTACAGGCACGTGCCACTACTGCCTGGCTAATTTTTGTATTTTTAGTAGAGATGGGGTTTCACTGTGTTGGCGAGGCTAATCTTGAACTGCTGACCTCAAATGATCCGCCTGCCTTGTCCTCCCAAAGAGCTGGGATTATAGGTGTGAGCCACCATGCCTGGCTGGAAATAGAGTTCTTAAATAAGGCAATATTGATGTACACTGGGTGGGAACAACATGGAGACCAGAAAGTATTTTTGCGTAGCCCCTTGAGGGGAAGCTCTTCAAAAAAAAAGATGATGATTCACTCCTCTCCCATAATACTGAGGATAGTGCTACGTTGCCCAGTAGTTGGTTGGGAAGATCACACTCTGGTGTGATGTCGAGTCACTTAATACACCGAATCCGTGAGAAGTTAGACTTGTGTGTGAAAAATTACAGGGCTTATATAAAAAATGCAGCTCTTTAGCTCAAATTTGGAAATGCTACAAAGAGGCAATAGAACCAAACAAGCCACCCCACTCTAAGCCTGGAGAATAGTAATAAGTGAAAATGACTGCTAATAGCATATTGTCAGTGATATAATATTGCTGCCCTTTGGATGTCAGAACTGGACCTTTTCTGAATTTATTATAATATTCACAGGGGGAAAATGCATGTTCATTACTAGTGCTTAGAGCATCTGGTAAGGTAACCTCTAATTCTGCTTAAATGGAAGTCGACAAAGCAGGTACATGTTATTCTGGTTCTTGTGAATTAGTCCTTAGGGATGGCTCTTCTTATTCAGCATGCCTGAATTATGCGCCATTCTCAGAACAAGGCTTAAACATCCAATGACACCCAGTGGTTTAATCTGTGTAAATAAATCTCAGCCATATGAACCTGACACAAATTACCTCATTCAATGAATTGAGCGATTGCAAGGACTACAGTGGTCTAAATGCTGCTTTACATATTGACTTTGTGGATCTAAACCCCTTGCGTATCCAAGGAGGTAAAAGTTAGTGGTTATCAGAGGTCCAGGTTACATTTGAATAGATAATACTATCTGGTTGGATACAGACCTTGGATAGAATGTGAAGGCCAAAGTAGGAAGGAATTTCCTTTAGGTCAATTATTATATAAGTATAAGGTCTTATGTTTAGCATCCCAGGAAAGAGGGGTTATTTTTGTAGGGAATATTTCAGATGTACAAGAAATAGACTCCATTATGAAAATTTTTTCTCCATCAATCAAGATAGAAGGGAGACTTCATAAAAATAGACTATTCTACTACTTTGTATCATATTTCCTTCATTTACAGTATTTTCTGTATGATACTGAAGAAATAACCTTGAGGTGGATCCAGTGTTGTTAAAACTTATTCATATTGCTGGCAGCAATCCGGCTGTGTTCGGGGGCTGAATTTTAAAATCATTTAGATGGAGGTGAATCCCAGAACAGGCTTCCCAACCTCTGCTGGGCCCCAGGTGTTTGTGAAACTCTCGATTTGTCATTGTAGAAGCTCTGGAGGCATATCCCAGTTGCCACTGACAAAAGTTGTTAGGTGGATTGGGAGGAGATGAAGTGAAGAGAAGGAATGAGAACTGTTTTATGCAAATGACATGAAAATGAACAAAGGGACAAATGAAGAAAAGGCATGTGGCAGTGGCTAAGTGGAGTTACTGAGGGCTCGGATGGAAGGTCACCAGCAATCTCATGTACAGCAAGCACAGGGAAATGCTGCCATAAGCATTTGTTTAGAAAAGGCAGGTGAGGTGGGGTTGGAGTGGTTGATCACAACATTTGTGATGGTGGCTTTTTGTACAGTTGAGAGCTCAGATGCTGGCTTCATCTACTTTTGCTGCATCTGCTACCACTATCGACACTACCACTAACTCTTCTTTGAGTCTTGGTAGGTATCATGCTAAGGCATTGGTGAATATTATCTCACTTAGGAATTCCAAAGAATCTTCAAAATGTGTGAAATGTTAAAAGTTCCATACCTCCTACCTTAGTGTTGCAGTCATCCAGCACCAAGGGCAACACACATAACTTTCCAACTGTAAGATGGCAATAACAAGACTTAGTTATTGTTTAGGAACAATAACTAGACTTAGGTTGTTTAGGAATCGGTGAAAAAACTCCAGTGCAGTGACTAGCACCATGTTAGGCATCTAGCACACTCTGATGTCAACTTTTTCTCCTCCTTTCTAGATAAACTAGTTCCTTTTTCTATAAACATTACATTTAATAAAATGTTCGAACTAAAAGGAATTTTAATGTAATATTTAATCTTTGCCCTTATCCTGTATTATGTAATTTTGGAATTCAACATACAAGTTGTGTTTGATTTATTGTTATATCCTTGTTACTTATTATAGTGCCTAATGTAATACTTTGCACGTAGTGGGTACTCAAAATATTTATTGAATTACGGTGAGAATACCAAGACACAGTCTCATTGGAAATGAGTCTTTTCAGATTGGAAACTTTTTAATGAAGCAAGTATCATAGGCAAGGGAAACATTACTAATGGGACACTTTGAAGCCATAGTTTCCCAGGGAAAATCCTGAGTCAAGGAGATATAGCAAAAGACCACACTGCCTGGTGTGTTCTCAAGTTTGATGAAAAGTTTCTTTTTTGGAGCACAAAGGATTAATTTGGTTTTTTGCTCAGAACATCAAGATGATCTCCAGTGAGGGCTTGTGCACAATACTTACTCAGAAAGAATTCAGCTTGTCTAGAGAAAACAAGTGCTCAACTTACGTGTCATCTTTCTATGGTAGACTGAAACACAGATCGACTGAAGTGAGCAAGCTCTTTTTTTAATCCCTAAAGTAATACTTTCTCAGAAATAATGTTTTCCAATAATTCACAGCAGAATTTTTTATCACCACCTTTTGTATCTGGGTTCAGTAGGTGTGTAACTTTTTCAAAGGCTAGAATCAAATCTGAGTGGACAAAGATGTAACGGAGACAGAGTTTTATATCTGCTTGCCTTTAACACCATTTACAGTTTGGGGAGGAAGTCTTAATTCTGTCAATATTCCATTCCAGTATGTAGTGCTATAATTGAAAGTTAAACTGGAGGTAGACAAAATTTAGGATACTGCAGGCCACTTCATTAAACTTGTTAATTATTGTAAAAGTTGGCTGCAATCACTATATCTAGAGTATATTGGTTCTAATCAGTGAGAAAAGGAAGAAAATTATAGAAACAACAAAAAACATTGTACTCTGGAGCTAGACTCCTTACATTTGGATTTGGTTTCCGTACTTACTACATACACAGTTTTGGGCAAGCTACTTCATCTCTCCATGTTTCTGTTTCCTAATCAATAAAACGGGAAAAGTAATAGGAACTATCTCATTGGATTTGGTGAGGATTAAATGAATTAATACATGTAAAGTATCTGGCAGAGTGTCAGGATGATGGTTACTATATATTAGTTGTATTATTCCTGCATGTTGCTACTAAATTTAGTTTTTAAATTTTTTTTTTTTTTTTTTTTCTTGAGATGAAGTCTTGCTCTGTCACCCAGGCTAGAGTGCAGTGGTACATTCTCAGCTCACTGCAACCCCTACCTAGTTCAAGTGATTCTCCTGCCTCAGCGTCCCAAGTAGCTGGGATTACAGGTGTGCACCACCACACCCGGCTAATTTTTGTACTTTTAGTAGAGATGGGGTTTCACCATGTTGGTCAGGCTGGTCTCGAACTCCTGACCTCAGGTGATCTGCCAACCTTGGCCTCCCAAAGTGCTGGGATTACAGGCGTGAGCCACTGTGCCTGGCCTAGCTTTCAAATTTCTAATCTTTTAGCCTGTTTGCTTCATAATATCAGGATATGTGCCCCCAAATTGGGGGATTTGTTAGTGTATGTACATGTGTATGCAGGTATGATTTTTTTTTCTTTTAGATAAGTGTGTTTTCCTTCAGAAAGTTAGTCATTACCTTTGAAACATCCTCCAACTAATCCGATTTGAAGAAGTGCCAAACCTTAGAGAATCCTATCTTCATCACACAGAAAAATGCACAGTGGGAATGTGCAATAAATGAACATATTATGGAGTGAGGATATAAAATTCAGTGTGTGTAGGTGGATAAGAAAGTTCACCCAAAAAGATGACTTGGGAGTTCTAGAACTCTACAGAAGATGTTTTATATATTAAGTGGAGTGTTGTAGCTTTTTTTTTTTCTTTCCTGCTGAGGTCGTCTTAGAGCTGCATATACTCTTGTTCAAAATCTCAATATTCCAAGTGTTGTTTTCACAGCCCCAAGGGAAACACTGGACAGAAGAGTGAGGAAAGCAACAAGCAGGCTCCTCATCAGCAGTTTTGACAATGTAGGAAAGGAGAATCTAGCTGATTGTGTCAAAGCAAACTGAATATGGCCTGAGAGGGTACTTCCGTGTTTGGGTCCTTGTGGATGAACTGTAACTTAGCTTAATTGCCAGACAAAATTGAAAACTTCACATAGGAGTAATACGTTGTAACAATGGCTGAGTCTTGGCCAATCCCAGCAGCTATACTTGAACCACTCATAGACTACTGAGTGTTCTAACTGTTCAAATAAGGCAAACACAAACCTGTAACCAATCCGGCTGTTTCTATACCTCACATCCGATTTCTGTACATCATTTCCCTTTTTTCACCTATAAATCGTCTTCCACCACGTGGCTGCTCTGGTGTCTCCCTGAATCTGCTGTGACTCTGGGGGGGCTGTCTGATTTGCAAATCATTCATTGCTCAATTAAACTCCTTTAAATTTAATTCAGCTGAAGTTTTTAACGATTGATAGAACTTAGAGGCAATTGGAGGACAAAAATATTCCTCAAAGAGGTATGGTTTTTAAAAGTTGATCTCACAAGGATAAATCAAGTGTACTTCCTATATTACAAGTGAAAATTACAAGGAATGCTTCAATTTAATATTCTATATATTTTTTCTCACTTATAAAAGAGCATGTACTTTTCTTGCAAAGACTTCGTTGTGGTTCATAATTCTGGCACTTACAGGTAGTAAGGCTGTGAGCAGGTAGCTTGACCTTGCTTAATCCCAGCTTTGGCATCTGTTTAATGGTGAGGACAAAAACACCAATTGCCTGTGTTTGAGAAGGTGTATTCAATGGGATTAGTGCCCAGGGAGTGGTAGGCATCTAACAAAGGTCGGTCATTGTTATTGTTGCTCTGACCACGCCTCCCACACAGTCTTTCCGTCCTTCTCTGGGTCCTGCTTTTTTTTTTTTTTGGCCTCAAAGTCTATAAAAATAAGATCGTCCAAAAATTAAAAGTTGAAGATTTCAGCAAATACAACTTAATTTTTGATTATCCATATCGCTTTAAGGAAGTGTGAGAGTGTAAAAAAGAGAAAGAATAAATTACTTTTTGAGATTTTCATAATCTCTATCCTTTTATATATTTGTGAATTTTTTTGATAACAGTAATCATCCAAAAGGTAAAGAAATAGGAAGGTGAGGTGAGGGAAGCACTCCTTGATACTTAGAAGATGAATGGTTAGCAATGGATGTTTGTTTATCCTTATATATATTTATATTTTACATCAGTTTCTTGAGAACTCTATGGAATTTTTAAAAGGAACATTTTAATTTGGTACAGCTGTTTCATGAAAACCATTATTAGCGTGAAGAGAAAATGCTATTGGAAGCAATTGTACAAAGGTTTAATTTTTATTTCTAAGGGAAAATGTGCATGTGCAGTAAAAGTAATAAAGGAAAGCTGAGTTTCCCTTGAGGTATGCGAGGCTGAATGAAATCTGCTATATTATCCTTCAATCAGCCACTTAAAATTTTTAATTGTGAAGACTCTTAATCACAAGGAAAGTAACCTTTGCATGAGCTTTCCTTTGAGGGGAGTGGAGGAGGGCTACATTCTTTTATCAGCTCCTTAGAAAGAATCTTTCCTTATTTCAGCATTTTTGGGCAGCTTTCATTCTCCCCCAGGCTTCAAGCATTGCCTTTCAGGCTGGTTAAGCTGTATTGCTTAGGAAAAAAAGCAGATCAGTAATGAACAGGACTTAAGCAAGTAATGCTTCGTTACTGTAAAATGTCTCCAAACTAAGCATGCTCCTAATCCCTGTAGTGTATACAGGCAGGGCCCAGAACACTTCAAAAGCCTCCGTTCAAAAGCCCCTGACTCAGCAAACCTACAGCTGTGCAAGCCCCTCTCTGAGGCTCGTTCAGCGTCAGAGTGACACAGCATGTGTCATTTTGGAAATATACTACGAAGTGGTATGCAACGTAGATTTCTTGATTTTTCTTTTTACACATTCAGTGGCAATCAAGGGAGCTATAGAGTGTGGTGACATTAGAAGATGATGACTTTATGAGTCTGAAATTTTAACTTTCCACATATCTTGTGAAGAAACTTACATGTCATTGAGGTTCATGTGGTTTTCTGGGTTTGGGATGACTTGGGAGCCAAGAGGATGATGAGAATCAATGAAGCCACACTCTACAGTCCAAAGGAAGCAGGGAGCAAAGCAGATTAACCAGACAGTCCCAGCAAAGCATCTCTGAACATATCAGGTTAGCATCAGTACTGTTGCTCGTGCCATCAGTCTCTTCCTACACCTCTGCAGGGTGAAGTTTGGGTATGGAGTTGCTGTGCCTTCAGTGTTTCTGCCAGTATCCCTTGGTGAGTCATGAGGTGCCAGCCACATTAGAACAGGAGTATGCCTTTCGAGTGCTCCAAAAATCAAAGGGAAGTGGAATAGCATAGCACAGAAAACATTTTTGTGGCAGGTTGCTTATGTTTTAAAAACAGCTTTATCGAAGTACAGTAGACATACTATACATTGCACATATTTTAAGTGTACAATTTGATGTTTCAATATATGATTAACTTGTAGAAATAAAAGAGTTCTTGTCACAGGACCGGGAAAGATTAGACTCACGGACACTTTGAAGGGTGAGGGGGAACAGAATTTATTGGGCAAAAAGGAAAAAGGAAAAACAACTCAACAAAGTGAGACAGAGTTCTGCTAACAGGCTCTCCACCTCACAGACTGAATTCTAGGTCACCCACCAGGAACTGGAGAGGCCAGGTCCTCCCTGTTGCAAATGGTGTGAACTTCCCAAGGCTACACCCCATCCTCCCAGAGCGCAGGCTGGTAGGAGATTCTCTAGGGACTACTTTTTGCTTGGCTATCTCAATTATACTTGTGAAACCACCACTACAACCCAGATAATGAACACATTCATCATTTTGGGAAATTTCATCATGCCCTTTGCAACCCTTCTTACATTCACAGGCAACCTTGGTCTGCTTTCTGTCACTATACATTAGTTGGCATTTCCTAGAATTGTATATAAATGTAATTGTGCAGTATGTACTGTTGTTGCTTGCTTGCTTGCTTTTTTTCTTTTTTTGGTTTGTCTTCTTTCATGCAGAATATTTATTTTGAGATTTATCCATGTGGTTCATAACATCAATTGATTATAAAGTTTTATTACTGAGTCATATTCCATTGTAGGTGTACACCACAGTATGATAATCTTTCTCTGGTTGATGGACATTTGGATTATTTTTTCACTATTGCGCATACAGCTGCTGTAAACATTGGTATACATGGTTTTGTATGGACATATGTTTTCATCTCAGTGTAAATACCTGGTAGTGGAATGGTTGGACAGTATAGGATATGGTTAATTTTTTTAATTGAGATAAATTCATATGCCATAATAGTCTTCTTTTTAAAGTGTATAATTCATTTTTTTAATATATTCACAAGGTTGTACAACAATCACCACTGATTCCAGGATATTTTTATAATTCCCCTCCACAAAAAACTTCTGTACCTGTTAGCAGTCACTTCCCAAATCCCCCCTCTCTCCAGCCTCTGGAACCATTAATCTACTTTCTGTCCCTATGGAATTGCCTGTTCAAGACAGTTCAAATAAATGGAATCATGTAATACATAGTCTTTTGTGTCTGACTTTTTTCACTTAGCATAGTGTTTTCAAGGTTTATTCATGTTGTAGCATGTATCAGTGTTTCATTCCTTTTAAGGCTGAATAATACTCCATTATAATGATATACCATATTTTGTTCATTAGTTGATGGATATTTATGTTTCCACTTCTTAGTTATGAATAATGTTGCTATGGAAACTGATGTGAAAGTTTTTGTGTGAATAGGTTTTCAATTCTTAGGTGTGGTTAGGAGTAGAATTGTGGGGTCACATGGTGCTGTGGTTTGGATATGATTTGTTTGTCCCCACCAGAACTCATGTTGAAATGTGCTCCCTACTGTGTGGTGTTGGGAGGTGGGGCCTAGTGGGAGGTGTTTGAGTTGTAGGGGTGCGTCTCTCATGAATGGCTTGGTAGTGAATGAATTCTCACTCTCATGGGAATGGATGAACAATAGGAGAGAGCAGACTGTTGGAAGAGCCTGTCTTCTTTGGTTTAATTCTCTTGCTTCCTCTCTAGCTATGTGAGCTCTTTGCACATGCAGCTCCCCTTCCACTTTCTGCTATGAGTTGCAGCAGCCTGAGACCATCACCAGATGCAGCTGCCCAATCTTGGATTTTACAGCCACCAGAATCAGGAGGCAAATCAACCTTTTTTCTTTATAAATTACCAAATCTAAGGTATTCCGTTGTAGCAATACAGAATGGACTAAAACATACCATAACTTTTTTGTTAAGGTGTTTAACCTCTTGAGGAACTGTCAGACTGTTTTACAAAGTAGCTGCACTGTTTTGTATCATGACCAGCAGTGTCTGTGGGTTTCTGTTTCTCCACATTCTCACCAGAACTTATTATCTGTCTCTCTTTATTACAGCCATCCTTGTCAATGTGAAATAGCAACACTGCAGTTTTGATTTGCATTTTCCTAATGACTAATGATGTTGAATATCTTTTCATGTGCTTATTGGCCATTTGTATATCTCTTTGAAGAAATGGCTATTCAAATTATTTGCCCATTTTTAAATTGGGCTCTTTGTCTTTTTATTGTTGAATTGGAAGAGTTCTTAATATATTCTGTATACTAGATCCTTATCAGACATGTGGTTTTCAAAAATTTCCTCCCAGTCTATAGGAAGTCTTTTCACTGTCTTGATTATATCCTTTGAAACACAAAAGTTTTTCATTTTGATGAAATCTAATTTGTCTATTTTTTTCTTTGCGTGTACTTTAAGTGTTATATTTAATGTTTAACTTTTTAAGAAACTGCCAATTTTCCAAAGTGTTTGTACCATTTTACTTTCCTATCAGTGTATGAGTGTTTCAGTTTCTCTTCATACTCATCAACACTTGGCATGGTCAGTCTTTAATCTTAGACATTCTAATAGATTTATAGCAATATCTCATAGTGCTTTTATTTGGCTTTTTCTTAGTTATTGATAATGTCGAACATCTTTTCACGTACTTTTTTTGCTATCCATTTGTTACCTTTATTAGAGTGTCTGTTCAAATATTTTGCCATTTAAAAAATGGACTGTTTACTTATTGAGTTTTGAGTATTGTTTATATATTCTAGAATGAAGTCCTTTTTCAGATATATGCTTTGCCATTTTTTTTTCTGAGTTTGTGGCTTGTGTTACTTCTCTTAACAGTGTCTTTTGAAGAGCCAAAGTTTTTAATTTTGATAAAGTCAATTTACCCTTTTACAGGTTTTGGTGTTATATCTAAGAACATATGGGAAAAGAAGCTTTAAAAATGTGTGTGTATGTATTTTTTCTTTGATTAGTTTGTAGAAGACTAAGCTTAAGGATAAGGAACATGTTCTACTTGTATCTCCAACCTAGGACAGTGTAGGTTATGAACAAACTTCTGCAGAAAATAGAATGAATCAAAATTAAGGAGTGATATTTGTGGCAAAACTATCAAGTTGAAATTATACTTCAAACTTTCTATAAAGAAAAATAAAGCCAAAATAAATTTTAGTGAATAGATTTGCCCTCATTCCAGTATGACAGAAAGATCCAAGGCCATCTTTTTCCTGATTTCAGTAAAGACAATTGTGTAGCCACAATGAAGCTTTCTCTATCTCTTATTGGATGCAGAAGACAGGGACTTAAAGCAGGCTGCAAGACAACATTTGATGTGGATTTTGGACTTGAGAGATTAACTGAAATTACATATACCTAAGGATTTGCTAAGAAAATTTGAATATAAAAATAATGGTCCTGATTTTTGTGTGTTCTCATTAATCTAGGACTCTCTGATGCAGCTGAATTAGGTTGATTTTAATGAGAGAAGGCACCTAAGTGCATTCGTGTTTGTAATTTTTACATTATTCCATGTTTCAATCCTTAGAGCAAATGTCAAAAAAGAATTATAATACTTGCATACCTGACAATTTTAATTGTTCATATTATGGAGAAATCACTGATTAAATCATATATATTCTATGACTTCTTTTAGTTATCTGGAAAGATCTAAGCAGCTTCAATTACATGACATGTATATTTCCATGTCTTTGTTCCTAAACACTTGAAAGACATTAATCAAGCATGTCGAAGGATCTTTTCTATACAAAGACCTGATGCAGTGTCAAAATCCTACTCAACACATCAGTATAGACAGCCGCTACCTTTCTGTTGGTGTTGGCTGATGAGATGAAATCGATTTGCCATTCTGCCCCAATTATAGGGTTTCTACTATTAATAAGTACACACCTTCTTTTATTTTATTTGTGGGAGCTAATAGAATTGTGGACTTGTTCACTCAAAAATCATTTAGTAATTGCTTTCTATGTGTCAGGGCATAGTGAAGTATTTGGGATAGAAAAATGAGTAGAATACATTCCCAGCATCCCATAATCTCATAGATACCATGGAGCAATGCACAGTTTCTGTGTAGATGGGCTTGTCAATGTATTCCTGACTAGCTTCTGATAAGTGTTGCAGTGATAATGAAATAATCTACGCTTATACATGTGTATATGGAGTAATGAGAAGTGCTGATTAGGAGGCACAGCAAAACATTTTCCATGATTTCTTAAAGAAAGGGACTGACTATTCTTTTCGTTTGTGGTCAGTTTGAATCCCATAGTGGTAAAATGTGTTGAATAAAACCTAAGTAAGTAATTTGTTATTTGCTATCCTGGTACTTTCCTCCCTATCACCACTTTGCTTTTCTACCTCCTCCAAAACAATGGCTACACACTTCAGGTATGTTTCCTCCTTGCCTATTTCCTGTTTTTGTAAAAGAGAGAAACTAATTGTACTTATTTAACAGTTCAGTTGGACTGAGGAAAATAATGCATAATAAAATGCTTAGAAAAGTACCTATTTCAGTAAATATTAGTTTTTAAAACATTGTTGTTATTGTTGTTGTTCACTTGAAACATTTGCTTAGACTTCCCTCCATGTACATTTGGCTTCCACTCACCGTGCCAAGTAAACTCTCAAAGCATGTAACGCTCTGAGGCTGAAGTGCATGACTCAAAGACGTCACCAGAGCTTGTGAACATACAGTCACATTGAAAATGAATATCATTCTCAAATCTTGGCAAGAAATTATTGGCAAAATAACCCCCAGAGTCTGAATTTGGCAATTAATTTCATCAGCTATAAAAAATGTTAGACTTATTTGGTACTTAGTATCAACAACAATGAAGCAATTGTTAATAAATGGAGAGAGAACATGAACCAGTTTGCCAAGGGAGGCCCAACTGTGCATGCACAGGCAGCCTTGGCAAGAAACTCGGGTGGCGGTTTGGGATGGCATGCCATTTGTCCTTCATGTTTCCACAACTGGCAGCCAGTCCTACATAAGTTTGGCGGACAGGCAGTAATCTAATCTGGTATCCCATTTATTCCATTTTTCTCTTCTAATACAACTCCAGCTTCCTTTTGGTTCAGTATTTTGGCATTTGTGATCAGTACATCGTATTTCATCTTGTTGACTTTTTTTGGCCTTGGCATAATCAAGATTGTGAATCTTCACAGTTTGACTGTTGTATGTTTGTCTATCTGATCATTATCTCAGTCAACAAGCATTTAACCCCCAGTGGTCTGTAGACAATATTAGCCTCTTGTATAGATGTCAGGATAACTGACACTTCAGTCAGTTGCCCAGGATGCATGACGGCATTTGCAAGCTCCAAGGGTTCATTTGGAAGGGATGGTATGTGCCAAACCCTCTAATATTCTCTCAGCATCTAGACTTTGTCTAAGTCCAGAGAAAGAGAAAATAGTCTGAATAAATGTCCAGAGGGCTCTTTTCATTAAAAAAACTTCTCCTTCTGACATACCACTTATTTGTTTAATCTCCGTCTTCCTTCTTGAAGGGTAAACTCCATAAAAGCAATACGCTGGTCCTTTAATTCACTGCGGTATCCCTGGTGCCCAGAACAGTTCCTTCTAAGACCTTAATAAATATTTGTTGAATGAATGAATAAATTCACTCAGTAAACTTTCTGGCCTTTGATTAAGTGCTAGCATTGTGCTAGGACTTAGCCGTATCAACTAACTTCAAAGACTAGTTTCTTGTCCTGGTGGAGTACATATTGTAGTTGGGGAGTGAGACAATGGCAAATGAAAAATAATCACAAATTTGGATGATAGATTGTGAGTAACTGCTATGAAGGGCCATATAATTAAATAATGAATGATTGACTGGAGAAGATGGGCAATACCAACTGGAAAAGATCTAAATAATAATAATCCAGCCACATGAAAAAGCTAGAGGTAGATATTACAAAGGGCTTGGTATATTGAAAGAAAAGAAAAAAAAAAAAAAAAGCTCGTGTGGCTGAAATGCAGTGAGCAAGAAGGAGAATGAAATAAGATTGGAGAGAGATAGAGGAACCACTTTATGCCACCCTGTAGCTCATGGTAAAATAAAATGCAATGGTAAGCCATTGAAAAATGTTGATCAGGAGAGTGTCATCTGATTAGTAGCTTTAAGAGATTACTCTAAAAACTACGTGGAAATTTCACTGGAAGGGACTAAGAGAAGCAGTGGAATCTGTTAGAAGACATTTCAGGAGTCTATATGGAGAATGGTGACTTCACCAAGGTACTGGCATTGGAGTTGGAGAGAAATGAATTTAAAATACACTGGAAGGAAGCATTGACTCAATGTGGTGATAAATTCAATGCACAGAAAGGGGTGAATAACAGTTGAATGAATTATTACTAGGTTTCTATAGGTACACTTGGGTAAATGGTAGGGCCATTCAATGGCTAAGTGGTAGTAGTATTTACTGAGATGGGAATGACTTTAGGAAGGTATATTAGGGTTCTCTGGAAAAATAGGATGAATAGGTTCTCCAGAGAAATGGAAAATTATGTATATGTTTCATGCAACAGTTTAGATATATAAAATAAGGAATTGATTCACATGACTAGAAAGCTGAGAAGTTCAAGATAGTCATTTATTAAGCTGGAGAGCTAGGAAAGCCAATGGTATATGTTCTGATCTGAGGGGAGGAAATGACTGATGTCCCAGTTCAACAGTTAGGCAGGAGGAATTGCCTCTTAATAAGCCCTTTTATTCTTTTAAATCTTCAAGTGTTTGGTGAACCCCACTCACATTATGGAGGGCAACTTGCTTTACTCAGTCTACAGATTAAAAAGGTTCAAAACCACTCTCACCAGACATATCCAGAATAATGTTGGACCAAATATCTGGGTATACTGTGACCCAGTCAAGTTGGTACACAAAATTATCACAGAGGGGCAGGATTGCATGTGGAGATCAATAGCTTTAGTTTTTCATATTTAGTTTGAGGTGTTTATAATCCACAAGTATGGAGAGTTTAAATGGTAAGCTTGATGTATAAGTCAAGAGATCAAAGGGAAGATCTGAGCTGGAAACATAAATTTGGGGGTGTGGCAGAGATGGCTAATTTGCCTACCTAATATCATTCTTCCCTTCTACGTTATGAATACAATTCTGATTGTTCCAGTAGTATAAATAGGTTCAGCTATACAATCTGCATTTCCATTGCACATTGGATGGTCACATGACACAGTTCTGTCAATAAAATGTATATAGTAATTGTGAGGTAATTCTGAGAACTAAAACTAAAACAGGGAAGAAGACTCATTGATCTTTCGCTATTTTCTTATGGATTAAAATACTGATGTATCTAACTTGTGATAATGTAAAAAACACACGCTAAAGAAGGATGAACAAAATGATAGAGGAAGCCTGGAATATAGTCAGTGTGTCAGCTCTGGACTATGTACCTCCAAATGTCATCTTTCTGGAGAAAAGCCAAACACCTAATGTGTTTAAGCAACCCTTATTCAGATTTCTGTTTCTTGCAGCTGACTGCAATTTTCAACTGATAAGAGTGTCATTAGCATATAGATAGCCTATCAGTCAGGGTGTTTTTGGCTGCAAGTAAGAGAAAACCTGACTTAAAAAATAACATTTAAAAATTTGTGTTCAGCCTGAGCAACATAGCAAGACCCTGTGTCTTAAAAAAATAAATATAATAACATTTTAAATCTTACATGACTGGTAGTCTAGAGGAAGCACAGACTCCCAAGATTAGTTGTTCCAGGTACTCATCAAGGACATGCTGGGACTGATGTACTTTGTTAATTTCTGTTCGGTCATCTTCTGCTCTGGCTTCGTCCCATTGACTTCCTGCTCATGTCCAGGGATAGAGAAAGCACCTTTGCATCAAACATTAAATAGAAATACTTACCTTCATTGTAATACAGATAATTTAGGGTGCACCCTTATCCTTGAATGAATCATTGGCTTGGTCCTCAGTTTTGAACTAATTACCAGCTGGAGAGAAGAGACTATCCTTACTGAGTAGGGCAATTCAGGAACTCTTCTTCAATTGGTAGTCAATATTCAAACTCTAGTGCTATTATGTAACAGGGAAAGTTTGGGATAGGTGTTGAGGATTTAAGCAAATGTTAAATATATTTTACCCCTTTAACGATTTCACATCCAAACTTAGCTTTTTCCCAACTAAATACACATCCTTACAATGCTCACACCAGCATGAAATACATTGTTTTCCCCAAACGAGACAGTTCAAAGTCTTCACTGTTATAATTCCAGATTTTTGGTTGAGTTGCTCTTCCTCTTATATAGTTGTAGCTTCTAATTGTATGAAGGCTAAGACACTGTTATCTTCCCTTAACAAATTTAATATAAAATCGTGGAGAAATAACAGGATAAGCACAATGAAAATTGTGGAAAAGGGCAGTAGCACACATGGTTCACTGGAACATAGCATAAACCATAGCCTGCTAACTGGAAATAATGAGGACTTTCTGACCTGCCCATGCAGTGACTACTTGTGTTACATTATAGCAGCATCCAGTTCTGCTCTTTGGAATAAGTTCACTTGTCAATCTTCCTCTATTACCCTATGTCCTGTTTCCTGGGGAGATTACTCATATCCATCAGTTTTTATATGAGATGGACATGAGATAGGATGCCCTTTCTTGCGCTCCACAGATACAGTACTTACTCTCTGTAAAGTGGGTGTCCAAGGGATTTAAGTTATAGCTATTTATGATCAAGCTTGGAATTTCTTTATTATTTTCTTCAAGTTTTAGCAGGCTTTTGGTCCATATGTATTTGTAGTTTTCATTGCATAATAACCACACCGGTGGATATGTGTGTGGTCATGGTCTTTGAGTTTGGGACTTTGGTCTCCTAAGCAACAAATCACTGTTTTCTAGAATTTTAGTTGAAGGACTTCTGTCTACATTTGGTCTGCCCCTGGAAGAGATCTGAAGCAATAACCTTAGGTTGGTGGACATCAATATATTGTATCCTTTCTCAGGCAGAGAATACTTAATTGGAACTAAGTCTCATGTCTTTCTTGTGGCTTAATCATATATTGTTCCAAACTACCTACTTTCCAACCTGTACCAGCATTAGTATTTATTAAAGTAGATAATTTATTTCTGTAACCTAAAAATTTCATAATTTTGGATTACAGAAAAGAATCCTCTTAAGCTACTTTTTCTTTTTCAGGTGCTTACAGTGGGCCACATTCAACCTGTTTATCTCTTGTAAGATTTTATTGGTGGCCTCAAGAAGTATTAAAAACAGTCTAAACATGTTTCTTACCAAGTCTCTAATGCTATAGCCTTGGTAGGCACATTGACAGTTTCAACATAAGGAAGTCCGTAGTTTAATGGATACACTCAACATAGTATAAAAAGATTACCAACTTACTAGAAATAAATAATAGGGTCTTCTCTGTTCTGTATCGTTTATCTTTTCATTAAAACAGCCTGTTTTCTACACTGCTTTATTTCCTGGTATCAAAATCTGTATTAGTTGAAATGCACTCAGCTGAAAATAACAGAAATTTTACACTGGGGGTGAAAGCCACAATTCAGTCAGGGCTAAGAATGGGCCTCAGGCATGGCTAATCAGAGTAGAGTCTATCTCCTTGGCCACAGAGATTCAGGGTTATATGTGGCAGCCAAGATAGTCCAGTTGGAGCTAATCATGAGAGATTATGGTCCTGGAGCTGTCAGGGGCCATGACGTGAAGCCAGAGAAAGAGGCCAACTCAGTGGAAAACAGAGCCAAGAGCTGGAGAGAAACCAATTTCTGATGACATCATTGGGCCTCTGAATCCAGTCCTGTATGGAGCTAGCATTCTTTCTGGCCTTCTCAATTAAGTGAATCAATATTTTTTTTCTTAAGCTTGTTTGAACCAGCATTTATTTCACAATCAACAGTTTAGATTTCTGGGTTGATTTGAGTAATTGAATTATGAAAAGTCACTCAAACTCACTGGAATAATTTGGGGGGGATAAAAGGGACATTTAAGTTTTCCTCTAATTCCTTCATTTCTATTATGTGAGCTCACATAGCTATTTAGCTTCAAAGTCAAATTAGGTATTCTTTCCTACTGATTTCCAGTAGCTTGCACTATTTGATGCTGTTCAGAAATGTGTAAACACAATGCTGGCCACTAAATATTAACCTTGTTAGAAATTTTTAACCTCTTATAAGAATTAGTGCCATATCAATAGTGGTGTATTTTCTGTAAGTTTTTGAGCTGGTAAGATTTACTTGTGTCCGACAATATACTTCCCTCTGGCTACTTGCATTGGCCTCTTTTCATACCACACACTTATAAGAGAAAAGTGCATGTTTGATAAGTGAGGGTTTTCTTTTCTGACTTTTTGTCTTGAAAAAATCTTAGACTTACAGAAGAGTTGTAAAGATAGTACAGAGAGTTCTTATATACACTTTGCCCAACTTAGTGTTTTATTTTTATTTTACTTTAAGCTCCAGGATACATGTGCAAAACGTGCAGGTTTGTTAGATAGGTATACGTGTGCCATAGTGGTTTTGCTGCGCCTATCAACCCATCATCTAAGTTTTAAGCCCTGCGTGCATTAGCTATTTGTCCTGATGCTCTCCCTCCCCTCGTCCCTCAAACCCCCAAAGGCCCCAGTGTGTTATTCCCCTCCCTGTGTCCACGCATTTTCATTGTTCAACTCCCACTTATGAGTGAGAACATGTTGTGTCTGGTTTTCTGTTCCTGTGTTAGTTTGCTGAGCATGATGGCTTCCAGCTTCATCCATGTCCCTGCAAAGAACATGATCTCATTCCTTTTTATGGCTGCATAGTATTCCATGGTGTATACGTACCACATTTTCTTTATCCAGTCTATCATGGATGGGCATTTGAGTTGGTTCCAAGTCTTGGCTATAGTAAATAGTGCTGTAATAAACGCGTGTGCATGTGTCTTTATAGTAGAATGATTTATATTCCTTAGGGTATATATGCAGTAATGGGATTGCTAGGTCGAATGATATTTCTGGTTCTAGATCCTTGAGGAATCACTACACTCTCTTTCACAATGGTTGAAATAATTTACATTCCCAGCAACAGTGTAAAAGTGTTCCTATTTCTTCACCAGCATCTATTGTTTCTTGACTATTTAGTAATCATCATTCTGACTGGCATGAGATGGTATCTCATTGTGGTTTTGATTTGCATTTCCTTAATAATCAGTGATGTGCTTTTTTTATGCCACATAAATAAATGTCTCCTTTTGGGAAGTGTCTGTTTATATCTTTTGCCCACTTTCTGATGGGGTTGTGTGTTTTTTTTTCTTGTAAATTTGTTTAAGTTCCTTTTAGTTTCTGGATATTAGGTCTTTGTCAGGTGGGTAGATTATAAAAATTTTCTCTCATTCTGTAGGTTGCCCGTTCATTCTGATAGTTTCTTTTTCTGTGCAGAAGCTCTTTAGTTAGATCTCATTTGTCAATTATAGCTTTTGTTGCAATTCATTGTTTTTGGTGTTTATGTCATGAAGTCTTTGCCCATGCCTATGTCCTGAATGGTATTGCCTAAGTTTTCTTCTAGGGTTTTCATGGCTTTGGATCTTACATTTAAGTCTTTAAACCATCTTGAGTTAATTTTTGTATATGGCATAAGGAAGGGGTTCAGTTTTAGTTTTCTGCATATGGCTAGCCAGTTTTCCCGACACCATTTATTAAATAGGGAATCCTTTCCCTGTTGCTTGTTTTTTGTCAGGTTTGTTGAAGATCAGATGGTTGTAGATGTGTGTTGTAATTTCTGAGGTCTCTGTTCTATTCCGTTGGTCTATATGTCTGTTTTGGTACCAACACCATGCTGTTTTGGTTACTGTAGCTTTGTAGTACAGTTTGAAGTCAGGTAGCATGATGCCTCCAGCTTTGTTCTTTTTGCTTAGGTTTATCTTGGCTATACAAGTTCTTTTTTTGTTCCATATGAAGTTTAAAGGTTTCTTATAATTCTGTGAGGAATGTCATTGGTAGTTTGGGAATAGCATTGAATCTGTAAATTATTTTGGGCATTATGGCCATTTTTATGATATTGATTCTTCCTGTGCGTGAGGATGGAATGTTGTTTCATTTGTTTGTGTCCTCTCTTATTTCCTTGAGTAGTGGTTTGTATATTTCCTTGAAGAGGTTCTTTACATCTCTTGTTAGCTGTGTTCCTAGATGTTTTATTTTCTTGAACAACTGTGAATGGGAATTCACTTTGGTTTGGCTCCTTGCTTGTCTATTGTTGAAGCATAGGAATGCTTGCGATTTTTGCACATTGATTTTGTATCCTGAGACTTTGCTGAAGTTGCTTATCAGCTTAAGGAGATTTTGGGCTGAGACGATGGGGTTTTCTAAATACAGAATCATGTCATCTGGGGGGCGCCCAAGATGGCCAAATAGGAACAGCTCCAGCCTCCAGCTCCCAGCGTAAGTGACACAGAAGATGGGTGATTTCTGCATTTTCAACTGAGGTACCAGGTTCATCTCACTGGGGCGTGTCAGACAGTTGGTGCTGGTCAGTGGGTGCAGCCCAACCAGCGAGAGCTGAAGCAGGGCGAGGCATTGCGTCACCTGGGAAGTGCAAGGGGGATGGGAATTCCTTTTCCTAGCCAAGGGAAACTGAGACACACAACACCTGGAAAATCGGGTAACTCCCACCCTGATACTGCACTTCACCAAGGGACTTAGCAAACAGCACACCAGGAGGTTATATCCCACGCCTGGCCTGGAGGGTCCCATGTCCACAGAGCCTCCCCCATTGCTAGCACAGCAGTCTGAGATCTAACTGCAAGGTGGCAGTGAGGCTGGGGGAGGGGTGCCCACCATTGCTGAGGCTTAAGTAGGCAAACAAAGCTGCTGGGAAACTCGAACTGGGTGGAGCTCACAGCAGCTCAAGGAAACCTGCCTGTCTCTGTAGACTCCACCTCTGGGGACAGGACATAGCTAAACGAAAAACAGCAGAAACCTCTGCAGATGTGAAAGTCCGTGTCTGGCAGCTTTGAAGAGAGCAGTGGTTCTCCCAGCACGGAGACAGAGATCTGAGAACGGACAGACTGCCTGCTCAAGTGGGTCCCTGACCCCTGAGTAGCCTAACTGGGAGTCTTCCCCCACTAGGTGTAGGCTGACACCTCACACCTCACACAGCTGGGTACACCTCTGAGACGAAGCTTCCAGAGCAAGAATCAGACAGCAACACTTGCTGTTCAGCAATATTCTGTCGTCTGCAGCCTCCACTGCTGGTACCCAGGCAAACAGGGTCTGGAGTGGACCTCAAACAAACTCCAACAGACCTGCAGCTGAGGGTCCTGACTGTTAGAAGGAAAACTAACAAACAGAAAGGACATCCACACCAAAACCCCATCAGTATGTCACCATCTTCAAAGACCAAAGGCAGATAAAACCACAAAGATGGGGAAAAAGCAGTGCAGAAAAGCTGGAAATTAAAAAAATCAGAATGCATCTCCCCCTCCAAAGGAATGCAGCTCATCGCCAGCAATGGAACAAAGCTGGTTGGAGAATGACTTTGACGAGTTGAGAGAAAAAGGCTTCAGTCGATCAAACTTCTCAGAGCTAAAGGAGGAACTACGTACCCAGTGCAAAGAAACTAAAACCTTGAAAAGAGAATGGAAGAATGGATAACTAGAATAACCAATGCAGAGAAGTCCATAAACGAACTGATAGAGATGAAAATCATGACACGAGAACTACATGACAAATGCACAAGCTTCAGTAACCAACTCGATCAACTGGAAGAAAGAGTATCAGTGATTGAAGATCAAATGAATGAAATGAAGTGAGAAGAGAAGTGTAGAGAAAAAAGAGTAAAAAGAAAAGAACAAAGCCTCCAAGAAATATGGGATTATGTGAAAAGACCAAATCTACGTCTGATTGGTGTGCCTGAAAGTGACGGGGAGAATGGAACCAAGTTGGAAAACACTCTGCAGGATATTGTCCAGGAGAACTTCCCCAACCTAGCAAGACAGACCAACATTCAAATTCAGGAAATACAGAGAACACCACAAAGATACTCCTCAAGAAGAACAACTCCAACACACATAATTGTCAGATTCACCAAAGTTGAAATGGAGGAAAAAATGTTAAGGGTAGCCAGAGAGAAAGGTCAGGTTACCCACAAAGGGAAGCCCATCAAACTAACAGCAGATCTCTCGGCAGAAACTCTACAAGCCAGAAGAGAGTAGGGGCCAATATTCAACATTCTTAAAGAAAAGAATTTTCAACCCAGAATTTCATATCCAGCCAAACTAAGTTTCATAAATGAAGGA
>NW_012102266.1:4268627-4270645 GCF_000951045.1 Mandrillus leucophaeus
GCAATATTCTGTCGTCTGCAGCCTCCACTGCTGGTACCCAGGCAAACAGGGTCTGGAGTGGACCTCAAACAAACTCCAACAGACCTGCAGCTGAGGGTCCTGACTGTTAGAAGGAAAACTAACAAACAGAAAGGACATCCACACCAAAACCCCATCAGTATGTCACCATCTTCAAAGACCAAAGGCAGATAAAACCACAAAGATGGGGAAAAAGCAGTGCAGAAAAGGTGGAAATTAAAAAAATCAGAATGCATCTCCCCCTCCAAAGGAATGCAGCTCATCGCCAGCAATGGAACAAAGCTGGTTGGAGAATGACTTTGACGAGTTGAGAGAAAAAGGCTTCAGTCGATCAAACTTCTCAGAGCTAAAGGAGGAACTACGTACCCAGTGCAAAGAAACTAAAACCTTGAAAAGAGAATGGAAGAATGGATAACTAGAATAACCAATGCAGAGAAGTCCATAAACGAACTGATAGAGATGAAAATCATGACACGAGAACTACATGACAAATGCACAAGCTTCAGTAACCAACTCGATCAACTGGAAGAAAGAGTATCAGTGATTGAAGATCAAATGAATGAAATGAAGTGAGAAGAGAAGTGTAGAGAAAAAAGAGTAAAAAGAAAAGAACAAAGCCTCCAAGAAATATGGGATTATGTGAAAAGACCAAATCTACGTCTGATTGGTGTGCCTGAAAGTGACGGGGAGAATGGAACCAAGTTGGAAAACACTCTGCAGGATATTGTCCAGGAGAACTTCCCCAACCTAGCAAGACAGACCAACATTCAAATTCAGGAAATACAGAGAACACCACAAAGATACTCCTCAAGAAGAACAACTCCAACACACATAATTGTCAGATTCACCAAAGTTGAAATGGAGGAAAAAATGTTAAGGGTAGCCAGAGAGAAAGGTCAGGTTACCCACAAAGGGAAGCCCATCAAACTAACAGCAGATCTCTCGGCAGAAACTCTACAAGCCAGAAGAGAGTAGGGGCCAATATTCAACATTCTTAAAGAAAAGAATTTTCAACCCAGAATTTCATATCCAGCCAAACTAAGTTTCATAAATGAAGGAGAAATAAAATCCTTTACAGACAAGCAAATGCTTAGAGATTTTGTCACCACCAGGCCTGCCCTACACAAGAGATCCTGAAGGAAGCACTAAACATGCAAAGGAACAACTGGTACCAGTCATTGCAGAAACATTGCCAATATGTAAAGACCATTGATGCTAGCAAGAAACTGCATCAACTAACAAGCAAAATAACCAGCTAATATAATGACAGGATCAAGTTCACACAAAATAATATTAACCTTAAATGTAAATGGACTAAATGGTACAATTAAAAGACACAGACTGGCAAACTGGATAAAGAGTCAAGACCTATCAGTTGGCTCTATTCAGGAGAACTATCTCACATGCAGAGACATACATAGGCTCAAAATAAAGGGATGGAGGAAGATCTACAAAGCAAATGGAAAACAAAAGCAGGCAGGGGTTGCAATCCTAGTCTCTGATAAAACAGACTTTAAACTATCAAAGATCAAAAGAGACAAAGAAGGCCATTACATAATGGTAAAGGGATCAATTCAACAAGAAGAGCTAACTATCCTAAATATATATGTACCCAATACAGGAGCACCCAGATTCACAAAGCAAGTCCTTAGAGACTTACGAAGAGACTTGGACTCTCATGCAATAATAATGGGAGACTTTAACACCCCACTGTCAACATTAGAGAGATCAGTGAGACAGAAAGTTAACAAGGATATCCAGGAATTGCACTCAACCCTGCACCAAACGGACCTAATAGACATCTACAGAACTCTCCAACCCAAATTAACAGAATACACATTCTTCTCAGCATCACATCACACTTATTCCAAAATTGACCACATGGTTGGAAGTAAAGCACTCCTCAGCAAATGTAAAAGAACAGAAATTATAACAAACTGTCTCTCAGACCACAGTGCAATCAAGATAGAACTCAGGACTAAGAAACTCAGTCAAAACCA
>NW_012102266.1:4276751-4294402 GCF_000951045.1 Mandrillus leucophaeus
GCACACATATGTTTATTGTGGCACTATTCACAATAGCAAAGACTTGGAATCAACCCAAATGTCCATCAGTGACAGACTGGATTAAGAAAATGTGTCACACATATACACCATGGAATACTATGCAGCCATAAAAAGAATGAGTTCGTGTCCTTTGTAGGGACATGGATGCACCTGGAAGCCATCATTCTCAGCAGACTATCGCAGGAACAGAAAACCAATCACCGCATGTTCTCACTGATAGGTGGGAATTGAACAATGAAATCACTTGGACACAGGAAGGGGAACATCACACACCAGGGCCTATAGTAGGGAGGGGGTAGGGTGGAGGGATAGCATTCGGAAATATACCTAGTGTAAATGACGGGTTAATGGGTGCAGCACACCAACATGGCACATGTATACATATGTAACAAATCTGCACATTGTGCATATGTACCCTAGAACTTAAAGTATATATAAAAGAAAAAAAGGCATCTGCAAACAGAGACAATTAGATGTCCTCTCTTCCTGCTTGAATACCCTTTATTTCTTTCTCTTGCCTGTTTTTCCTGGCTAGAACTTCTAATACTATGTTGGATAGGAGTGGTGAGAGAGGGGATCCTTGCCTTGTGCCTGTTTTCACAGGGAATGCTTCCAGCCTTTGCCCATTCAGTATGATATTGGCTGTGGGTCTGTCATAAATAGATCTTATTGTTTTGAGATATGTTCCATCAATACCTGGTTTATTGAGAATTTTTAATATGAAGGATGTTGAATTTTATCGACGGCCTTTTCTGCATCTATTGAGATGATCATTTTTGTTATTGGTTCTGTTTATGTGATGGCTTATGTTTATTGATTCGTATAGGTTGAACAAGCCTTGCATCCCAGGGATGAAGCTGACTTGATCTTGGTGGTTAAGCTTTTTGATGTCCTACTGTATTGGTTTGCCAGTATTTTATTGAGGATTTTCACATCGATGTTCATTAGGGATATTGGTCTGAAATTCTTTTTGTTGTGTCTCTGCCAGGCTTTGGTATCAGTATGATGATGGCTTTATAAAATGAGTTAGGGAGGATTCCTTCTTTTTCTATTGACTGGTATAGTTTCAGAAGGAATGGTACCAGCTCCTCTTTGTACCTCTGGTAGAATTCAGCTGTGAATCCAACTGGTCCTGGACTTTTTTTTGCTTGGTAGGCCATTAATTATTGCCTCAATTTCAGAACCTGTTTTTGGTCTATTCTGAGATTCTTCTTCCTGGTTTAGTCTTGAGAGGTGTATGTGTCCAGGAATTTATCCATTTCTTCTAGATTTTCTAGTTTATTTGCGTAGAGGTGTTTATAGTATCCTCTGATGGTAGTTTATATTTCTGTGGGATTGGTGGTGATATTCCCTTTATTGTTTTTTATTGTGTCTATTCGATTCGTCTCTTCTTTATTATTCTTGCTAGTGGTCTATCAGTTTCTTTAAAAAAAATCAGCTCCTGAATTCATTGATTTTTTGAAGGGTTTTTCATGTGTCTATCTCTTTCAGTTCTGCTTTAATCTTAGTTATTTCTTGTCCTCTGCTGGCTTTTGGATTTGTTTGCTCTTGCTTCTCTAGTTCTTTTAATTGTGATGTTAGGGTGTTGATTTGAGATCTTTCTAGCTTTATAGTGCTATAAATTTCCCTCTTAACATTGCTTTAGATGTGTCTCAGAGATTCTGGTATACTGTCTCTTTGTTCTCATTGGTTTCAAAGAACTTCTTGACTTCTGCCTTAATTTTGTTACTTACCCGGGATGTCATTCAGGAACAGGTTGTTCAATTTCCATGAAGTGGGGTGGTTTTGAGTGAGTTTTTAAATCTTGGATTCTAATTTGATTGCACTCTGGTCTGAGATACTGTTTATGATTTCAGTTCTTTTGCATTTGCTAAGAAGTGTTTTACTTCCAATTATGTGGTTGATTTTAGAATAAGTACGATGTGGCACTGAGAAGAATGTATATTCTGCTGATTTGGGATGGAGAGTTCTGAGATGTCTATTAGGTCTACTTGATCCAGAGCTGAGTTTAAGTCCTGAATATCCTTGTTAATTTTCTGTCTCATTGATCTAATATTGACAGTGGGATGTTTAAAGTCTTCCACTATTATTGTGTTGAAGTCTAAGTCTCTGTGTAGGTCTCTAAGAACTTGTTTTATGGATCTAGGTGCTCCTGTATTGGGTACATATATATTTAGGATAGTTAGCTCTTCTTGTTGAATTGATCACTTTACCATTATGTAATGCCCTTCTTTGTCTTTTTTGATATTTGTTGGTTTTAAAGTCTGTTTTGTCAGAAACTAGGATTGCAACTACTTTTTTTTCTTTCCATTTGTTGAAAACTTTTCTCCATACCTTTTATGTTAAGCCTATGTGTGTCTTTGCATGTGAGATGGGTCTTCTGCATACAACCACCGATTAGTCTTGACTCTATCCAGTTTGCCAGTTTGTGTCTTTTAATTGGGGCATTTAGCCCATTTACATGTAGGGTTAACATTGTTATGTGTGAATTTGATCCTGCCATCGTGATGCTAGCTGGTTATTTTGCCCGCTATTTGATGCGTGTCTTCATAGTGTCATTGGTCTTTATATTTTGGTGTGTTTTTGCAGGAGCTGGTACCGGTTTTTCCTTTTCATATTTAGTGCTTCTTTCAGGAGCTCTTGCAAAGCAGGCCTGGTGGTGACGAAGTCCCTCAACATTTGCTTGTCTGGAAAGGATTTTATTTCTCCTTTGCTTATGAAGCTTAGTTTGGCTGGATATGAAATTCTGGGTGGAAAATTCAAGAATGTTGAATATTGGCCCCCAGTCTTTTCTTGCTTGTAGGGTTTCTGCAGAGAGATCAGCTGTTAGTCTGATGGGCTTCCCTTTGTAGGTGACCTGGACTTTCTCTCTGGCTGCCCTTAATATTTTTTCCTTCATTTTGACCTTGCAGAATCTGTTGATTGTGTGTCTTGGGGTTGATCTTCTCATGGAGTATCTTAGTGATGTTCTTTGTATTTCTTGAATTTGAACGTTGACCTGTCTTGCTAAGTTGGGGAATTTCTCCTGGAGTGAATAACCTGAAGTGTATTTTCCAACTTCGTTCCATTCTCTCCTTCTCTTTCAGGTACTCCAGTCAATAGTAGGTTTGGTCTTTTTACATAGTCCCATATTTGTCACAGGTTTTGTTCATTCCTTTTCATTCTTTTTTTCTCTTATCTTGTCTTCCTGCCTTATATCAGCAAGATGGTATTCAAACTGATATTCTTTCTTCTGCTTGATCAATTCAGCTATTGGTACTTGTGCATACTTCACGAAGTTCTTGTGCTGTATTTTTCAGCATTATCAGGTCATTTAGGTTCCTCTCTAAGCTGGTTATTCTAATTAGCAGTTCCTGTAACCTTTTATCAAGGTTCTTAGCTTCTTTGCCTTGGGTTAGAACATGCTCTTTATTTCAGTGGAGTTTGTTATTACCCACCTTTTGAAACCTACTTCTGTCATTTCATCCATCCCATCCTCCATCCAGGGTTCTGTGCCCTTGCTGGAGAGGTGTTGCAATCATTTGGAGGAGAAGGTGCACTCTAGCCTTTGGGTTTTCAGTATTTTTTTGTTGATTCTTTCTCATCTTCATGAGTTTGTCTAGTTTCGATCTTTGAGGTTACTGACTTTTGAATGAGGATTTTGTGGGGATTTTTTTTTTCTGATGCTGTTTTCATTGCTTTCTGTTTGCTTTTCTTTCCATAATCAGGTCCCTCTTCTGCATGGCTGCTGTTTGCTGGGGTTCACTTTAGGCCCTATTTATCTGGTTCACTCACACACCTGGAAGTGTCACCTGAGGAGGCTGGAGAACAGCAAAGATGAGTGTCTGCTCCTTCCTCTAGGATCTCTGACTTCAAGGGTCACCAACCTGTTACCAGTGGGGACGCTCCTGTATAGGGTGTCTGACAACCCCTGTTGGAAGGTCTTACCCAGTTGGATGGCACAGGGAGCAGAACCCATTTAATTAAACACACTTTGGCTATACCTTGGTGGAGGGGGTGTGCTGCAATCAAGGGGGAACCCACTTGTCTGGGCTGCCTGGATTCTTCAGAATTAGCAGGAGGAAAGACTGAGTCTGCTGGTCCACAGAGACTACAACCAGCCCTCCCCTTAGGGGCTCAGTCCCAGGGAGATCAGAGTTCTGTCCTTGAGCCCCTGGCTAGAGTTGTTGGAGTTCCTGCAGGGAGGCCCCACTCAATGAGGAGGGATGGGTCATGGTTAGGCCTAAAGATGCACTCTGGCTGCAGTCTGCCAGAGCCAGTGTGTTGGGCTGTGGGGAATACCTCTAGGGACCCAGCGGTCTGCCTCCCTGGCCCTAGCAGGGAAAAAGCGTAGCCTGGAGCTATGGAGATGGCTGCTGCCCTTCTCTTGCTCTGGGAGCTTAGTGTGTTAGGCAGCTAGCAGTCCCAGTGTTGGCTGCCACCCCTCCCACAAGGAACTCAGATGGTTCAGCAGGTAGCCACAGCTGTGGTGATGGCCATCCCTCCCCCCAGGAACTGGGCAGGCTTAAGATGATTCTAGTTGAGTGGCTGTTGAGAATCTGCATGGCTCCGTGGTTAGGACCTTAGGCCCCAGTGACATGGGCTCATGAGTGGTGTCTTCCGATCTGTGGGTTGCATAGTTCCATGGAAAAAGCATGATTTCCCAGGCTGGCTAGCATGCTCACTCACTACCTCCTTTGGCTGGTGGGTAGGGGCTCCCTTTCCCTTTGTGGCTCTTGGGTGGGCCGCTGCACCACACTGCTCTTCATTCCTCTGTATGCATCATGCCAGCTACCTAGGCAGTCCTGATGACAGAACCTGGATACCTCAGCTGCTGGTGCAGGATTCGCCTGCTGTTTTGGCTCTTTTGGATGAGAGCCTCTGATCACCACTGCATCTAGTTGGCCATCTTGACCCTGCCCTGCCTTAATGTTAATATCTTTTGTAATCACAGTATAGTGATCAAAACTAAAACACTAACATTAGTGCAATATATTAAACTATAGAATTTGTTCAGTTTTTACCAGTTTGTTGTCTTATCTTTTTCTGAGCTATTAAAAATGAAAATTATCTTTTGTATATTTGGTTTTTTATCAAGAATTTCAAATAAATATAGCTGATTGTACTTAATAGTTTAAAACTATGCATAAACTGCTGGGCCATTGTTTATAACTCACTATGCTACTTGGAGCATGGCATTCAAACATTGCTACTGGGGGTGCATCTTGTTTTGCTATATAATAGAGAAATTGCTGAAAATCTATAAATAAGCTTTGTATACATTACAAAGACATTTTACTTTTTATTTATAGGTGCAAGATTTACTTATAACTTCTGATTAGAAGGTTTAATATACTATTATACTATAATAAATAAGAAAAAAGTCACTTATTTCTCAAAGTGACCCAAATGTGTTCCCTTGGCGATTTAGTGCTTCCCTTTCAAATCCCCTTAAATTAACATCACTTTATCTGAGAGTAATGGAAAGTAATTTTAAACAGTTATGAGATTGAGGGGGTGTAACTTTGCACCAGGAAAGGTGAATTGTGTGAGTATTCAAATACTAACGTTGGAAATTAAATTAACTCACACTACATTTTCTTAGAAAATCCACATATTAGGGCAGTAAACTGTTAACAAATACTATGAGCTAGAGCATAATATTTTATAATAATGAGAATCAACAGAATATATTCCTTGGACTAAACTGAAGTTCATTAAAAGTAGTAGATTTGTAGTGAAGATGTCATCTGGCTGTTTATTTAGAGACAGGGTCTCACTGTGTCACCCAGGCTAGAGTGCAGTGATGCAATCACGGCTCACTGCAGACCTGAGTTTCTAGGGTCAAGTGATCCTCCTATCTCAGCCTCCCAAGTAGCTGGGACTACAGGTGCATGCCACTGAACTTGGCTAACTTTTTCTACTTTTTATAGAGACGGGCTCTCTATGTTGCCTAGGCTGGTCTTGAACTCTTGAGCTCAAGTGATTCTCCCTCCTTGGTCTCCCAAAGTTTGGAGATTATAGGTCTGAGCCACCACTTCTGGATTATTTTATGTTTATTTTAAAGGGGCAGGAACCAAGGTATTTTGGTACATTTCATACATATAGACACACTATACTTAATGAAAACTATTTTTGATATATTATCTAAATAACTTGCCAGACATTTCACATCAGCTTCACAGAGAGTAATAGAAAAACCTTAACTTCTGTGGAAAGTGCACTCCATCACCGTAGCAAAACCTTGTTTTCAGAGACCTACAACATTGCTAGTAGTTTTAGAGAGTTTTTTTCTGACTATGTTCTTTTTATATAACTGACACATTTAAGTTTTTACTGAAGCTGTTATTGATGCCAGGAACTAACTCTAGAGTTCAGGAAATTTGAGATAAGTTTATGGTCGTGTTCCTTTTGTAGTTACATAGACTTTGCTCTCCTACTTGGTAGGTTTGTGATTATGCAAAAGTTACTAAACTTCTTAAAAGCTCAGTTTTATTGTTTCTTAAGTGGCAATAAAACTACTAATTTGCAGTGTTGATGTGAATACTGCAAATTAATAATGTACGTAAACTGACTGTCTTGCATATAATCTTTATTTTTCTGTGTTTAATGTGAGATCTTACAGGTTATTTAGGAGTATTTTCTCAACTATATAAAATATGTTGAATCCTTACATTTAGTGAGTGTGAGAGAAAAAAGATGGATATTTTATGAGGGGACTTAAAAAGTTTATGGAAAAATGAAATTAAAAGATAAAATAAAAAATTAACTTTATTTCTCAACACAATCTCCATCAAGTTGAAGACACTTTTGTAAGTGATGATACCAGCCATTTCATCCCTAAAGAACTGAGGATCCTGGAATTAACCATGTCAATGCAGTATTTTAAAAATATTAACTGAAGAAACATGGATGCCCTTTAAATATTTTTTAAGATTAGAAAACAAAAATGTCAGAAGAGGCCAAATTAGAACTGTAAGCTGAATGCCTAATGATTTTTCATTGAAATTGTTGCAAAATTGCCCTTGTTCAATGAGAGGAATGAACAGGAATGTTGTCATGATTGAGGACTGCCTGATAAAGATTTTCTGAGTATCTTTCTGCTAAAGCTTTAGCTAACTTTTCTAAAACATTTTTATAAAAAGAAGATGTTATTATTCTTTGGCTCTCCACACAGTCAACAAGCAAAATACCTTGAGCATCCCCAAAATCTGTTGCCATGGCCTTTGTTCTTGACTAATCCACTTTTGCTTTTAGTGGACCATTTCCACCTCTTGGTCACCCTTGCTTTGATTGTGCTTTGTCTTCAGGATAATAGTGGAAAAGCCATGCTTTATCTTCTGTTATGATTCTTTGAAGAAACACTTTAGTTTATTGATCCTCCTTGTTTAAAATTTCCATTGGAAGCTCTGCTGTTGTCTGCAGCTGATCTGGGGTGTAAAGGTTTTGGCACATATTAAGTGGAAAGTTTGCTCAATGTTAATGTTTTAGTCAGAATTGTGTAAGCTAAACAAATTGAGATATCTGTGGTGTTGGCTATGGTTTTTGCTGTTAATCATCAGTCATCTTCACTTAGGGCACGAGTAAGATTAATTTTTTCAGCAAAGAAGGCTCTAACATGGTTGAATAGTGTCATTTTGTAATCATCTACTCCACTAAGAAGAACCAAAAGAGTGGGTATTTAATCACACTTTGGATAGATAATCCAAGAGAGAACATTGGAATTCAGCAGAAAAGTGACAGGAAATACCTAAAGCAAGGAAGCAGATGGAAGTGAGGCAGCCTGCTTGACTCTGATCAGCTGGGAGCTGAGAGGCTCCCCAATATGGGGAAAGGGTAAGTAAGAGACTCTCAGCAGTTCACATTCTCACTGTAGACTCCTGCAATACTAGCCATAGGAGAACCCCTTGATTCTTGCGGGCCCTGAAACTAACAAGGGAGCTACGGGATGGATTGGATTGTGCAGTGGTACTGGTACAAGAAGGGAACTTATGCTGGGTCCTACAGCAAGGTGACATTTTAGAGACACACCCCCAACAGACTATGCAGTGTCCTGCATCTGGGCAGTGTGGGGGCTGAGGTGCAAAAGTAGTGTAGCTGTGGTACAAGAGAAGCATGGTTGCTGCCCCCAGGTATTGTGAGTGGACGTGAGGATGAGGTGTGACTGAGGTTCTGGCTATCACTGCAGGGACTGGGGTAAAACTGGCATGTTCCTCAACTGCCAGCCCAGGTTGCCTGCAACTGAAGGTAGCACTACCTTTCCCAGTGGCAGGGAAGCAGCATGGCTGCTACCTCAACCTGAGCATTCCATTGGTGGCCTAGGGATTGCCTTACCCCTGCCTACCACGGCTGGTGCCTGAACCTATTAACAGAGAGCCTGAGTACAAGCCCATCTGACCTGGTTTCACCTCTAACACTTGCCACGGCACACAGTCAGGGGCTAGGGGATTGCCCAACCCAGTCCAACACCATTGGCACATGAATACTTTTCCCTGGTGCCTAAGGTTGGGCCTGCCTAACCAGCTGCTACCATAGCACATGCCACCTTGGGCCTGGAGACTGGTCTGCCTAACCCATTGCAAGCCACTGCCGATACCAAAACAGACTGCTTGGGACCCAGAAGGTCATTCCACCACTGTCATTGTCATCACTCATGCTGTGCTGCCTACCCAGGATCCTGAGAACCCACTTGGCCCACTGCTGAAGCTACCAGCATCTGAGTAAGCTGCCTGGAGACCCAAGAATTAGCCACTGGTGCGAGCATATTCTGCCCTGGGGCCCAAGGACAGACATGATCACCTCACTGCTGCCACCACTGGGGCCTAAAGACTGACCTGCCTGCTGTCCCAATCCCCAGCAAAACTTCAACACAGCCTCTACTAGTAACTGCACTGTAAGCCACTGAGGAAATAACAGATACCACTGATGCTGTTTACAGCTGAAGAAGTCATACAAAAATGTATCACTGCATGAACTTAGAATTAAAGCCAAAGTGTGCTATACAACCAGCAACATAGATACACGTTCAGGAAAATAATCCTCTTCTATGAAAGGAAATTAAAAAAAATTGGAAGAAGCAACTGTTACATCAGATACATAAAAATCAATGTAAGGACAGAAGAAACATTAAAAAGCAAGAAAACATGACACTTCCAAAGGAATGCAATAATTCTCCAGCAACAGATCTCAATCAAAAAGAAATTCACAAAATCTTAGAAAAAGATTTCAAATTATTCTAAAGAAGCTCAGTGAGAAAAAGAGAATTTTCAAAAACAATACACATTAGAAAAACAGTTCAGGATATGAATGAGACGTTTAACAGAAAGATAGATGTAAAAAAGAACAAAACTGAAATCTGAACTGAAGAATCCATTGAATGAACTACAAAACACATTTGAAACCTTACAAAACAGACTAGCTCAAGGAGAAGAAAGAATCTCAGAACTTAAAGACAGGTCTTTTGAAGAAACCCATTCAGACAAAAATAAAGAATGAGCAAAGACTTCATGACATATGGGATACCATAAAGCAACCAAATTTCAAATTATTGTGGGCTCAAAGGTGAAGAAAGAATGAAACTGTTAGGAAACCTATCTAAGAAAATAATAGATGAAAGCTTTCCAAGTCTAGAAAGAGATTTATATATCCAGATACAGGAGGCTCTGAGATCCCCAAATGGATACAATGCAAAAAGGTCTTCTCCAGAGTACATTATAGTTAAACTGCCTAAAATCAAAGACAAAAAAGAATTTTAAAAACAGCAAGACAAAAGCTTCTAGTTACCTGTAAAGAAACCCTCATTAGACTAAAAGCTGATTTTTCAGCAGAAATGTTATAGGCCAGGAGAGAATGGGTTGATATAGTCAAAGTACTGAAATAAAAAAACTGCTTGCTAAGAATACTATAGCCAGAAAAATTGTCATTCATAAATGAGGAAGTAGTCTTTCCAGAGAAGCAAAAGCTGAGGGAGTTCATCATCACTAGACTGGTCCTACAAGAAGTGCTCAAGGCAGTCCTAAACCTGGCAGTGAAGGACAACATTTACAATCATGAAAACACATGAAAATGTAAAACTAACTGGTAAAACACACAAATGAGGAAGAGAAGGAATTCAAAAGGTATCGCTACAGATAATTGTCAATCCACAATGAGAGAAAAAGGAAAGAATATATAAAATATGACAGAAACAAAACCTCACCTATCCATAATAACTTTGAATGTAAATGGATTAAATTCTCCACTTAAAAGATAAAGACTGGCTGTATTAATAAAGATTGTAAATAATTTTCTTCTGCAGAAAAACATTTAACAAAATTTAAAATTTTGGTAAATTAAAAATTTTATACAAATCTCAGGTCAGAAAGGCCTAAGTTAACTGAAGGGTTATATATAATTTTTAAAATGTAAGGTTATCTTCAACATATTTTATAAAATAAGTGCTCTAATAAAGATTCTGAATTAAAGTCTTTAGAGATTTAAAAGACAAATACCCTTTATGATATGATAAAACCCTCACATCTTGAAGAAAATAGTAAATTCGTCAAACAATCATGAAATTAGGAACATTCTTCTCATGTCATGTATTAATAGCAAACTTGAAAGGATCTTACTATTTTTTCTAGCATTTATTTCTACCTTTCCATCCATTTGTCTGTCTGTCTATCTATGAATGACAGGGTCTTGCTCTGTTGCCCAGGCTGGAGTGCAGTGATGTGATTATAGGTCTCTGTAGCCTTAAACTCCTGGGCCCAAGCAATCTCCCTGCCCCAGCCTCCTAAGTTCTAGTTTTTAATTAAATATAAGACATACAGGACAAATATTATGGACAGAGTCCCTCTACAGTCTTCATAGTGCCTGACTGGGGAGAAAAGGGAATGCTACGTCTGCTTATGTTAGTGCAGGGTGGAGATGGTCTATTTGATGCGGAAAGTGGAGGAAGGAAGGGTTCGGCCTCTGCTGAAGTTACTGTGGAGTGGGACTGGTTGACAGGGTTCCACCCCATAGTATCCACAGTACCCAGGGGAGAGGGAGGGTGAGGGAGGCTGCAGCCTCTGTGTGATGAGTGCATTTTTACATGGAGCAGTTCCACAGTCTTTGCAGTGCCTAGTGAGAAAGGCAAGGGGCACAGTTTCTTTTGTGGTGGTTGCCTGGAGTAGGGAAGATATAGTCAAAATATCTGTTCTGTCCTGTCCTGCAGTTTCTGTGCCATAGGGCTGCCTTTTCCCTGTTCTGTGGCTATTAAGAACAATGTTGGGAGTGAGAGGGGGTGCTTTTTAATTTTTTTGGTTTGCATCTCTTTGTTTCTGGGTTTCAGGCTGCTTTAGTGCCAAAGCCAAGAGACAAAACCAAACCAAGGAATTCACTACCACATTCTCCCTTTAGTCTACAGGTCCCTAGCCAGTCTGCCTTTTTTTCTCTACCTTTCATAGTTCTGAAAAAAAAATATATAGACATATAATATATATAGACATATATTGACATAATATATATAGACATATAATATATATTGCCATATATTATATATATATAATAGACCATCTCTACCCTGCACTAACATAAGCAGATGTAGCATTCCCTTTTCTCCCCAGTCAGGCACTATGAAGACTGTAGAGGGACCCTGTCCATATTTGTCCTGTATGTCTTATATTTAATTAAAAGCTAGAACTTAGGAGGCTGAGGCAGGGAGATTGCTTGGGCCCAGGAGTTTAAGGCTACAGTGACCTATAATCACATCACTGTATATATATGTGTGTGTGTGTGTGTGTATATATATATAGCCTTATATATTTTGTCCAGCATATTTAATTGTATTTAGTGGGATGGTAGGGTAGAATGTGCTTACTTCATTATGTCTAGAAGCCTTAGCTACTTTCTAGTGGTAATGTTATATCAAACCTTTTAAGAATAAGTGAGGAGATGAGCTTCTGACTTAACCATCTTCATATTCATAATGGATTTTTAATTAATTGCCATAGGAATGACCTATAAGGACAAACTCTTAGTAAAATAAGTAAAATATAAATATGATATTAAAAGTTTTGTTAATTTAGAGTTGTAATTTAAATATGCCTTATTCTAAGTTATGCTCCTTGGGTTCTTAATATAAATTGGACACAGAAAGATATAGACAATAGCAATATTTCTTCATTTGGAATTAGAATTCCAATTTTTGTCCGAGGAATTACCTCTTTTCTCTTTGAGGAACTCTCTTTCAAAGGACCTTATGCCCACCCCTTGAATAGTGGAAGATAGGACCCAAGCTAGGCCAATTGTGTGTTCTCTCTCAGGATTTGAATTATGAGCAGAGTAACAAAAGTGACTGAATAGGTTTGGATTTCATCCATCCTGTCAGCTACAGAGCCCTGTAGATAGCTTTTGTTTCTTTTCCCCATCGAGTAAAGCTTGGCACATGGGCTTGTGGGTGGAAAGTGTGTTTTAGAAAGTGGTTCCAACCAAGGAGAGTATAGGACTAGGAAGAATAAGCAGGGAAGGAAGGAAAGTCCATCGAGAATTGCATTATCAGGGGGATCTCTGCTCTGAGCAATTGGGTTTAATCTTGTTGGCAGCCATATATGTAACCATGTTGAAAGCCGCTTAAAATTATCCATCAAGGAAATAGAAGAGGGTAATATTTTTCTAGCATCTTACATCCCTTCAGTTGCCATGTGCATCATGACCTGCTTCACATCTTCACGTTTTTACACATGTGCTAGAATGACTGAGTGGGTGCCCACAGACATCCTATTGGTAGGGAAGCTCCTTTACAGAAGATGCTGTCACGTTACACCTGTGTAGTTTCTTTCTGATGCAATGGCTGGGGTTAAAAGTTGATCCAAGAAGATGTGAGGTGAGGTCAAGCAGTCCACTTCCATCACATTTCCATCAGTTTACCTTTTCAAAGACCCAAAGATGCCTTGGTGTCCTTCCTCACCTTAATCCGATGAGAAATCCCCATATCAACTTATAATACATTATAATACATTCTTTTTTTTGGCTTATGTTAGCTGAAGTGAGTTTCTATAGATTGCAGCCAAAGAACCCTAACTGACACATTCATTAATGTTTTCTTTCACCAGGAGATAGTTTCATCTCTAGTAAAGTCTATTAGTTGCATGTTGGAATGTCTATCAAAATACTTATACCTCAAGGATGATATAGCTATTGTTAAAATATAATCATCTGGCCCCAGATGCTGGTGATCCCAAGTTAGCTTCTCATTCTTTACCGTTGGGCCTAACTTTTTTACATGGTATTTAATGACATGTAATGCTTCAGGTTTGAATAGATATAAACAGGCAGCAAATTGAAAATACAGGTTAAAGAGATACAGATGGATGCTATCACACAAATAGCATTTGGTTTTCTGAAATTACAATTATACTCCTGAATGATCTCTGATTCCACTGTATTATAATGTGACAGATGTATATTGCTGAGATTTCTCTAGTGATGTTCACTGTTGCTTCCTTGTCATCTTTAATAATAAAGCAACTGGACAGATTAAATTGAAATGGTTTATTCTCTGTGAATGCTGTAGTCGAAGCATACTGTCATAGTAACAGGTTAAACCTTTTCCACTAGGAACTTATTATGCACAATAGGATGGTACAGCTAGAAACCCCCTTACATCCCATTGTGTCAATGGTACAGTATGTATGTTTATATCTAGGAATTGATGGAACATCCTTTTGTGATCACTTGCATCAAAATTTAAAAATGCTAATTATACTGAAGTACAATGTATTTAAAAAGTGCACACATCGTAAGTGTGATTGAAATTTCACAAAGTAAACACACAAATACAACCAGCACCCAGATTAAGACACAGGACATTATCAGTACTGCAGAAGCTGCCTCATACCTCTGTCAAGTCACAATCTCATACCTTGGGTAATCACTATCCTGACTTTTACCACCACAGATTAGCTTTGCCTGACACATTTTTCTGTGTGTGTGTCTTTCATTTATTTTTAGTGAGGTGTAATTTTCATTTAGTGAAATAAATCTTAAATGGTACAGTTTAGTGAGTTTTGAGAAAGGCACACACCCATAAACATATGCCTACCTGTGGCACAAAAATTTTTAAATTTTTAATTAATTTCCATAAATAGGAATGACCTATAATCATAAACTCTTAGTAAAATAAGTAAAATGTAAGTATGATGTTAAAAGTTTTGTTAATTTACGGTCATAATTTAAATATACCTTATTCTTCTAAGTTATGCTCCTCAGGTTCTTAATATAATTTGGAAACAAAGATATAGACAATAGCAATTTTTCATCTAGAATTAGAATTCCATTGCTTTTGAGGAATTACCTCTTTTCTCTTTGAGGAACTATCAAAGGACCTTATGTCCGCCCCTTGTATATTGGGAGATAGGACCCAAGCTAGGCCGATTGTGTGTTCTCTCCCAGAATTTGAATCATGAGCAGAGTGATAAAAATGACTGAATAGGTTTGGATTTCATCCATCCTATCAGCTACAGAGCCCTCCAGATAACTTTTGTTTCTTTCCCCCAAAAAGTAGAGCTTGGCACATGGGCTTGTGGGCAGAAAGTGTGTTTTAGAAAATGGTTCCAACCAAGGAGAGTATAGGACTAGGAAGAATAAACAGGCAAGGAAGGAAAGTCCATCCAGAGTTGCAATATCAAGGGGATCTCTGCTCTGAGCAATTGGGTTTAATCTTGCTGGGAGCCATGTACGTAACCATGTTGAAAGCCACTTAAAAGTATCCATCAAGGAAATGGAAGAGGGTAATATTTTTCTAGCAGCTTGCATCCCTTCAGTTGCCACATGCATCATGACCCGTTTCACATCACCCCAGATTTTTCTGTGCCCTTTTCCAGTCAACTCCCCTTTTCCTCAAAGCAACTATTTTGATATCTTGCACTGTAAATTAGTTTTGCTTGTTCTTGAAATTCACTTAAATGGAATCAAATGTATGTACTCTTGTATCTGGCTTCTCTGTTCAGCATGAAGTTTTTGGAATTTATCCACGCTGTTGTATGCATACTTAATTCGGTTTTTCTATTGATGAATAGTATTTCATAATATACACCACAATTTATGTATGAAATCTTCTGTCGAATGACATTGGTATAGTTTTGTTTTGCCTATAAGTATGTATCTGTGAACATTCTTGAATATGACTTTTTCTAGAAATAGCTTTTTATTTATCTTGGGTGGAAGTTTTGGGTCATAGGTAGGCATATGTTTAATTGAACATAAAATTCCCAAACCATTTTCCAGTGTGGTTATAGCATTTTACACTCCCACCAGTATGCTATCAGTTTCATTACTTTAAATCCTTGTCAATATTTGGTGGTCTTAGTCTTTCACATTTTTGCCATTTATGGTTGGTGTGTCATTTTATCTCAGGGTTTTGATTTATAATTAATAATTTCTCACTGTTGATGAACTTCAATTTATTAATATTTTAAGGTTTGTGATATCTGTGTTCTAAGAAATCTCTGTCTATAGTAGGATCACAAAGAGATTTGCTCCTTTTTTAAAATAAGAATTGTGTTTTGGTTTTCGGTTAGGTCTTTAATTCATGTTGAATTAATTTTTGTGTATGATTTAAAGAGGAGCACATTAGAATCTCAAGTTGTTTGAACACTATTTTGAATAGACTCTCTCACCCACTGATCTATTTGTTCATTATTAAGCTGATAGTACTACTTCCTGATTACTGTAGCTTCCAGGTCTTGATGTTTTATCCAAGTATTCAACCCAATATCTTAGAATGATAGAATTACAATTCTATACAGACTCTTTCAGAAAATAGCAGCAAAGGGAAGGCTTTATAATTCTTTTCATTGTTTTGTTTTGTTGAGGCCAGCATAGCCCTGATATTAAAATCTTTCAAAGATCTAGTAAGACAATAAAATATCTGAACGATATTTCTCATGAATACACAGACAGAATTCCCTAACAAAAATATTAGTGAATGATTAGTTTAGATTTGTGACCCATGCCATCACCCACCCTACACAAATCTCATGTCGAATTGTACTCTCCAGTGTTGGAGGTGGAGCCTGGTGGGACGTGATTGGATTGTGGGGGTGGATTTTCCCTGTGGTACCATGTCGCAATAGTGAGTGAGTTCTTGTGAGATCTGGTGGTTTAAGAGTGCATAGCACCTCCTCCCCCTCTCTCTTCCTCCTGCTCCAGCCATGTAAGTTGTGCCTGCTTCCCCTTCAGCTTCTACTATGGTTATAAGTTTCCTGAGGCCTCCCTGGAAGCAGAAGCTGTTACACTTCCTGTACAGCCTGTGGAACTATGAGCCAATTAAACCTCTTTTCTTTATAAATTACCCAGTCTCTGGTATTTCTTTCTAGCAATGCAAGAACAAACTAATACAGTGAATCAAGTCTTGTAACATGTGAAAAGGATAAAACGACATGACCAATGAGTTTATCCAGGAATGTGAGCTTGCTTTGCCATTTGAATATCAATCAATGTAATTCATTTTACTAACAGGATAAAATAGAAAATCATCCTAATCTCATTAGATTTGAAAAAAGCTGTTGGCAAAATTCAATACCCCTTCATGACAGTACTGTGTTAGACCATTCTTATGTTTCTATAGAGAAATATCTTAGTCTGGGTGGTTTATAATGAAAAGAGGTTTAATTGGCACATGGTTCTGCAGATAGTACAAGAAGCATGGAGCCAGCATCTGCTTCTGAGGAGGGCCTCAGGAAGCTTACAGTCGTGGCAGAAGTCAAAGGCAGAGCAGGTGTTTCACCTGGAAAGAGTGGGAGCAAGAGAGAGTGAGGGGAGTTACCATGCACTTTTAAACAACCAAATCTCACCAGAACTCACTACTGTGAGAACAGCACCAAGGGATGGTGGATCTAGCATGCTGGAATCTGTAGGATGGTGGCCTCCTTCCCACAGCTCCACTAGCCAGTGCCTCAGTGGCACTCTGCCTAGGGCCTACAACACCACATTTCTCCTTTACACTGCCTTAGTATAGATTCTCTGTGAGGGTTTTGCCCCTGCAGCAGGCTTCTGTTTGGATGCCCAGGCTTTCCAATATATTCTATGAAATCTAGGCAGAGGATGCCAAGCCTCCTTTACTCTTGCATCCTGTGCACCTGCAGACTTAATGCCATCTGGAAACCACTAAGGCTTATGGCTTGTGTCCTCTGGAGCAACAACCTGGGCTGTAACTGGGACCCTGTGAGCTGAGGCTGCAGCCAGAGTAGCCTGTGTGGGGGAGCAGTGTTTTGAGGATGCACATAGTAGTGGGGACTTGAGCCTGACTACAAGACCATTCTTTCCTCCTAGGCCTTTGGGCCTATGATGTGAGGGGCTGCCACAAAGACCTCTGAAATGCCTTTAAGACCTTTTCCCCATTGTCTTGGATATTAGCACTTAGCTCCCTTTGGGTCATGCAAACCTATCTATTAAGGGGTTGCTCCCCAGCTTGCTTGAATTTCTCTCCTGATAATATGGTGCTTTTTCTTAGACACATGGCCAGGCTGCAAATTTTCCAAACTTTTACATTCTGCTTTTCCTTTGAATATAACTTCCAGTTCTAAGTCTTTTCTGTGCTACGGTATCTGAACATAGGCTGTTAGAAGCAGTCAGGCCACATTTTGAACACTTTGCTCCTTGAAAACTTCTTCCACCGGATACCCTAA
>NW_012102266.1:4296157-4297655 GCF_000951045.1 Mandrillus leucophaeus
AAAAAAAAAAAAAAAAAGTTAATATTATTTATAATAGTATTTAAAACCAAATACTAAGGAGTAGACCTAATGAAAAATATTTGGTAACTTTATATGGGAAACTATAAAACTCAGCTGAGAGAAGTTAAATAAATCCTAATAAATATATATGCCATGTTAATGGATTGGACATTAAGTTGTTCATTATACCCAAACTGATCTATAGATCAAATTAATTCCTATTAAAATTCAAATGTTATTTTGAAGAAACAAATAAAATAATTCTAAAATATACATAAAATGCAAACCACCTAGAACAACCCAAACCAAACTAAAATGAAAGAAAAAGCCAAAGTTGGAGGACTTACAGTACTTGGTTTCAAGACTTACTATAAATCTATGAGATAACAGTGTGGTGTCAATGTGTGTGAAGACTAATAGATTAATAGAAAATAATAGAGTCCAGAAAAATATATGTGTATACACATATTCCTATATATTTGTACACAAATATTCCTGTATACGTAAGGATAGATTAATAGATTAATGAAACAGAAAAGGAAGTCCAAAAATAACTCTGTGTGTGTGTGTGTGTGTGTGTGTGTGTGTGTGTGTGTGTGTATCCAATTGGTTTTCGATCCAGGTGCAAGTTAATTGAGAATTCTTTCTTGAAAATGTTACTGGAACATCTGGTTATCAATGGTGAAAAGAGACCTTGACCCTATCTCAATCCTTATACAACAATTCATTTAAGGTGGCTTATTTACTCAAAAGCAAAAACAGAACTATCAAGCTTGTCACAGATAATATCTTTGTGACTTTTGGAATGTTAAAGATTTCTTGGATGATGCATAAAAATCACAAACTTTCCATGAAATAATTGAAAAAATGAATTTTGCCAAAAGACACCATTAAGAAAATAAATATAAAACAAATATAAAATCCACAAACTAGAAAAATATTCATAACACATGAATTCATGCATTTGACAAAAGACTTGTATAAAAATATACAAGGAACACTTTAAACTCAATAACATGAAAAAAACATTTTAAAAATTAGAAAATTAATAAACACTTTACAACGGGTAATATGTGATTGGCCATTAATCACATAATAAAGTATTATTTCTCATTAAGAAAATGAAAATGAGATACCATTTCACATTTATTAGAATACAAATATTTGGTCTATATTGCTATCTCAACACCAATGTTCATGAAGATGTGAAGCTACTGAAATTCTCATACATTTCTTATGGAAGATTAAAGTAATACAACCACTTTGGAGAAATATTTGGCAGCTCTTTATAAAGTTAAATATAGATCACCGGTGACCCAGCAATTCAATTATTAGGTATTTTTTCAAGAGACATGAAAACATTTTCACAGACTTGCGAAAGGCTGTTTATAGCAGCCTTGTTCAAAATAGGCAAAAACTGGATACAACCCAAATGTATATTAAAAAAACAAGTAAATTATGATATATTCATACATGGGAAACTATACAGCAATAAAAG
>NW_012102266.1:4301275-4302434 GCF_000951045.1 Mandrillus leucophaeus
CCAATGCTGGTCCACATTTTCAGGCATCTTTATAGCAATACCCCACTCCTTGGTACCAATTTTCTGTGTTAGACCATTCTTGCATTGCTATGAAGAAATACTCACATAATTTATAATGAAAAGAATTTTAATTGGCTTATGGTTCTGCAGACAGCACAAGAAACATGACACCAGCATCTACTTCTGGTGAGGGTCTGAGGAAGCTTACAATTATGGCAGAAGACAAAGGAGGAGCAGGCATTTCACATGGCAAGGGTAGGAGCAAGAGTGAGGAGAGGTGCCACCCACTTTTAAAAAAACAGATCTCACCAGAACTCACTCACTATTGTGAGGACAGTACCAAGGAGATGGTGCTAAACCATTCATGAGAAATACATCCCTGTGATCCAGTTACCACCCACCAGGTCTCACCTCCAACATCAAGGATTACATTTCAACATGAGACTTACGGGGACAGTTACCCAAATTCTGTCAAAACACCTCTTAACAAATAAGAACAGAGGAGGATTGCTTTAATCTGATAAAAGGCATCTATAAAAATCTATGGCTGGCCTGGCGTGGTGGCTCATACCTATAATCCCAGCACTTTGGGAGGCAGAGGTGGGTGGATCATGAGGTCAGGAGTTCAATACTAGTCTGGCCAAGATGGTGAAACCCTGTGTCTACTAAAAATGCAAAAAATTAGCCGGGCGTGGTGGTGGGTGCCTGTAATTCCCAGCTACTCGGGAGGCTGAGGCAGAGAATTGTTTCAACCTGGGAGGTGGAGGTTGCAGTGAGCCGAGATAGTGCCACTGCACTCCAGCCTAGGTGATAAAGTGAGACTCTATCTTAAAAAAAAAAAAAAAAAGAAAAAATCTATGGCTAATATCATGTTTAATATTGAAACATTAACCAATTTTCTTTAAATTTTGGAAAAAAATTCTCACTGTTTCTATTCGACTTTTACTAGAACTCCACACCAATAAGATAATAAAATGTTAAAGGAATACAGACTGGAAAAGAAGAAGTAAAACTTCTTAAATTAAACTGCATAATTTGCAGATAAAATGATTGTGGTTATTTAAAAAATTCTATGACATTTACAAGAAAAATAATTAAAACTAAAAGGGTGCATTTACTAAGATTGAGGATACAATATTAATATATAAATTGTATGTCT
>NW_012102266.1:4304044-4342999 GCF_000951045.1 Mandrillus leucophaeus
TATATTAAAAAAACAAGTAAATTATGATATATTCATACATGGGAAACTATACAGCAATAAAAGTAAGGAATGATGAATATGTGCAAAAACATATTTGAGTCATAAAAACACTATGTTATGCAAAAAAAGTATATACTGTGTGATTCTATTTACATGAAGTTCAGTAAGAGATTAAAAATGATGTGGTAAAGAAATCAGAAAGTAGTAGCCTGAGTTTGGGGTAGTTATTTGAATGGAAAGAGACATTGAGAAATTTTGAGGGTGACAGATATGGTCCATATTTCGTATCTGTGTGTATGTGGCAGTCACATGGGTGGGTAACATAATTATCAAAGTTCATTCACCTGAATACCTAAATTCTGTGTACTTTATGATATGGTAATAATTTAAAAACAATTGCACCTATGTTTTGGCTTTATCTATTTGTCCCTTTTGTTCTGTCCATTTTCTGTTTTTGTATTTCCAACCTTTGTTGGTAGGTATATACACATTTAGGATTTTTCCTTCTCTAGATTATTCTATCTTCCTTTCAAGGGTGTTACATTTTTTTCTTTGGCAGGAAGTTATCAGTAAATCCTCTTGACCCTGTCAGGCTTGATTTTAGGGCTCGCTTCAGTTTTGTCTCATGTCCTTGGTCATAGCTTTTGATGTAGGGCGTAGTCCTACATTGGAAGCTGTGGACTTTTGGGGTCTCTCTTGAGTGGCAAATATTCACAGTGACATTTTTGCACCCTGGCTGGTAGGAACTCTAACATCTGTTTGCACTGCCCCAGCCTGGGGCTCTCCATTCTGCCCTTTGCTCCACAGCAGTTGTCTCTCTTAGGCATGGTGGAGTCTTGCTCTTCAAACACACATGGTCTTGCTCTTAGCCAAAAACCTGACGTGAACCTGCACACAGACTCCTGGGCCACTGGGGCTGTGCTTTCACTACACTGTTTTACAAATCCTGCTGTTTCTGTTACCAGGCAATCAATGATCTCACTGTCTCATGCACATAGAAACCAATACCATGGCACCAGCTTTTGAGAAAAGAAAAGCTTTTCTGTGATTCAGCTAGTAAGGAGACAAGAGGAAGCATTCAAATCTGTCTCCCCAAGCTGGAGTTTAGGTCAGGTTTTCTAAGCATAGGATGATGAGGTGTGACTTGATTGGATCATGCAATGAGGTGATGCTAGGAAGTGATGATTTGCCTGGATCTTGCCATGGGGTCACACTAGAGCTCCATCTGATTGGATCCTGGATCTTGCCATGCAGTGTGTGCTGCTTAATTCAATCCCCACTCCTCAGTCCGAACACTTAGCTTCCTCCCTGTGGTCGCACACTTGGTTCAACGGGGCATGTTCAAGTTATTTGACCTTCAACCTGGGGGTCCATGGCAACTGAAAAACAACTCACAACTTTGTTGCATAAAAGTTGATCCAGATGGATCTGGTATGGTTACATCTCTGCAGACGCCAACTCCAGTCTCCAAACTCTAGTCTCTCTCAAGCTCAGCTTGTCTACATCTGTGCCTGGACTCTACCTTTCTGTAAAAGAGTGCTCTTGGGCATAAAGCTAGGACAAAGGTGGAACCAATTTTGTGTATTTCCCTTCTCTCAGCAGGCTGTCAGTTCAGTTCCTGAAATGGTTGCTTAATATATTATTGCTGAGTTTTAGAACTGTTTTCTCAGGAGGGTAAATTAGTATCAGTTAGTTTGTCCTGGTTGGAAGCAAGTCTCACTGTCATTGAAATTTAATTTCTAAATTTCATTTAGAAAAACGTGTTATCAGTCTTGGTATTCTGGAAACAAGATGTTTATCTACAAGTTGTTTTGTTGAACAGGAAATTTTTTTTTTTTTAAGGAATTAAAAAGCTTGTGACTATTGTTAGCAGGTAAATTAACTTCTGATACAGAGGAATAGCAATATGGTATAAAAGTAAATGAGTTTACAGTAATATACATCTTTGTATCTGAACTAAAACTTAAAACCACCAGTGCCAAAGTCAAAAGCAAAATGAAAAGGAAAAAACCTGTATAATTCTATAGGCAAGAAACAAATATTTATTTTTTTAAAAGATGCAGCAATTACTATTCACGGATCCAAAATGTGATTTAAATCAATTCTCATTTTTTTGACCCTATGATTTTATATAAAAGGGATAAAATAATGTGTGCCTTTAAAAACCGTAATTGGTAATTTCAGTTCTTTTTATTCAGTTACACCATGTTGTCACTGGGATTAGAATTGACATGTGACCCAATGTAAAGAGTAAAAGGCATATGAGCTTAAGAAGCAACATCCTTGACTCTTGGTTTGGGGTAAACTTCACTTCAAAAAGTCGCTGAGAAATAAACAGCAAATGATCTTGTTTTTTATATGTAACTCAGAGATTTAATTATCGTAAACTGAGTGCCTTGAAGATACACACCTTGTAAATGAAAACCACTATACTTAGATCTTTCTCCATTTTTCCTTGAATTTTTTCTAAAATTGAAGCATTTCCAAACAGTGACCAAGAAAATCAGTTTTACAATAATTTTAGTTCCTTCCCTTGTGAAGTTTAGTTTACCTATAAATATATCACAGGTTAAGGAAGAGGTTTATTTGGTTAAGTTACCATATGAATGTACAACTGTTTTCTACAATTTTAGTAAATACTAGGATGGGTTAAATTTGAATGCTTGACTCATGATTTCCCCTTCATAGTGGAGGCAAATGGTAGAGAATAAAGAAGTTGGGCATTGAATTCTAGTGGTTTTCAATGAGGATGGAAAGTAGGGATGGAGGAATTGGTGTTTTGAGTTAGGTGAGAGATAGGAGGATGGGGGGTGGGAGTTGTGCCCCCATTGGGACATTTCACAATATCTGGAATCATTTTTGTTTGTCACACTGAGAGTAAGCTGCTACTGATATTTAGTGGATAGAGGCACAGGACAGCTTTCCAAAACACATTTAGCCCCAAGTGTCCTAGTGCTGAGGCTGAAAAATCTTCTATTGTTATGAACTTGGGTTGAAATACTAGATGTGCCTCCTTGATACTTATGTGATCTTGATAACATTATTCAAATGGGACTTACATGTATTTTCAGTGTTGTGAGGATAAGCTACAAGGAATAGGAAGTTATAAAAATGCTAGGAATATAATAGACTTTTAATAATTGTTAGCTTTTATGACTGCTACTATTGCTTTGCATTGTATTAATTTTACATTTATATGCAACTCATTAATGTTCAGTTTCTAATTGTCTCATCTTTGAGAGGGGAGAGGAAAATATATTAAAAAGGTACTAGCTTGTATTGGGGAATTTCTTGAGGTGTTTTCCCTTGGGGCATAAAAAGAGACCCAAAGGTTATACTGACAATGTATGTTTATATATCAAATATATTTTGGCTCAATATGGACCACAAATCAAAGACAACTTTATGCTGAAAAGTGAGATAGCTAACCAGATACTTGTTTTGATTTCTACTATTACAAGTTCTGCCTCCAAAAGTGAGACAGAACAGTTGACCCAATAATTGGAGCCCATTTCTCTGGTGAGAAACAGGACATTTAAAATTATGCAACTTGTAATGGCGTTTATTTTAGAATATATAAAATATTACCTATTTTGAAGCATCCTGTTGGGAGATACAAATGCGGCTCTGCAAATAGTGCTTATGTGGAGAAAGGGAGATTAAACTATTTCTGAAAACCTCCCTTGCATAAAGGACAACTGAAAATCTTGGGGATTATGCCATCAGTATAGTGGATAGTCAATAAGTATTATTAAATAGATTTGCTTTCTTATTGCAGGATTTTCTATTGTAGAAAATGGGCATAGAGTCTGAAAGTAGAGCTTTGATGTCCACCAATTAATTGAGCTACCCCAACAGGAGGCATTCCTTCCTTCATCAGTATTTACTGAGTGCTTATGGGTGCCAGGTCTGTGTTAGGAATTGGGAGTACCATTGTAAACAAGACAGGCTAGTGGGGGAGGCATGCCGCAATCAGATAATCATATAAACATGTCTCTTCAAACTGTAAGAAGTGCTATGAAGAAAAAAGGAACTCAGCAGAAGTAAAAAAAAAAAAAAAGAAAAAAAAACTCTTAACAACTTTATTAATTCCTAAAGACAATTTTGCATTATTTATTTGTTCATTCATTTATTGATTTATTATCTTTCATTTGTTCAATTGAGAAACTATTAAACTACTATTAAGTTACTGTGCTAGCTGCTGGGGAAAAACATGAACAAGATACTCTTTGTGTCTTCATGGAATTTGTGATTTAGCTATTTGAGTAACCAAATATTTTAAAGAGGAAACACTGCCAATTCCCTTGTAAAATCACAAATAAGGGAAAAAAGAAAACCAGATGAGTTGCCTGCAGATCAAATTAAATCACCCAGATATTATTAGTGCTGCCAATTGCTCACTGACCTTTATGACAACACGTGAACATATCTGCCATTTACTGTCAGTGTTTGCTAGAAGGGGGAGACTTCATTGACATCATTAATGATTTTGCTTATTGAAAAAGAGGGATAAGATACAGAGAAGATTGTCAGCAGAATTTCCTGATTGCATTATAGTTTCCTAGCAGGCAGGAGACTGTTTCTGACTTTCAGAAGACTTGTCTTTTGTCATCCATTCTAAATGAATTCTATTTGTTTTAACATTCATAAAACAGATACTTTCTTACTTTGTCTCCAGTAAATAGAAATTATAGATTAATTTTAAAATAGCATGACTCAAATTTAATAATATATTTTTATAAGTGATCATTTAAAATTTCAGTTATTCAGGCTTAATTACTATCTTTTCTATATGAGTCTGTTGCATACCTTGTAAACATTTCCAATAATCACATGAAATTTTAATGAATTCACAATAATTGTCATATTAATTTTAAATTAATTGTACTTGTCCACTTTGAAAAATAAAATTTAAGTGCTACTATAAATAACTCAGGAAAATGAATTCATTTTTACATGAGAGAGACTGTTACTTTGGATGTTTGTAACTATACTCTTTTCTTCTCAAAGAATAAAAATACCTGATAGAATTTAAATGTTTCTTTTGTGCCATGCACATATAGTGACTATTAGATGTACTTTACATGGATTACTTAATCTTTATGCAATAGTAAGAATTAGGCCTCATATGTGTTTAATTTTAAAATGTAGAAAAAAAGGTACAGAGAGGTTAAGTGATGAGCTCAAAACTGTATGTCTTCTAAGAGTTGATAGCAAGATTTAAATCTGAATGTCTGAAATCCCAGAGTTTTAACCACTATTTTAGCTTCATTCACTTTTTGTATTCCTACTTCTGCCTTTTCTCTTTCCTCTACAACTTCTCTCACTTTTTTCATCATAAAACAGTCTAACACAGTGACCTCTTTAAAAGGGGCCAAAGCAAGACTCCTATTTTGTGTGGTCAGCTGTCTTAAGTTACAGGCATACCTGGCAGATATTGTGGATTTGCTTCCAGACAACCACAATAAATTGATATCACAACGAAGTGAGTCACACAAATTTTTTGGTTTCCCAGTTCATATAAAACTTATGTTTCCATGATACTACGGTCTATTAAGTGTGCGATGGCATGTCTGATAAAACAATGTACATACCTTAATTAAAAAAGACTTTATTGCTAAAACATGCTAACAATCACTGGAATCTTCAAGAAGTCATAATCTTCTTGCTGGTGGAGCGTCTTTGCCTTGATGTTGACTGCTGCTGCCTGATTAGGGTAGTGGCTGCTGAAAGTTGGGGTGGCTGTGGCAATGTCTTAAAATAAGACAACAATTAAATTTGCCACATAAATTGACTCTTTCACAAATGATTTCTCTGTAGCATGCAATACTATTTGATAGTATTTTATTCACAGTAGTACTGCTTTCAAAATTGGAATCAGTCCTCTCAAACTCTGCTGCTGCTTTATCAACTCAGTCTATGTAATATCCTAAATCTTTTGTTGTTATTTCAACAATGTTATAACATCTTCAACAGGAGTAGTTTTTAATCTAAAAGCACTTTCTATGCTCACCTATAAGAAAAAACTTCTCATCCATTCAAGTTTCATCATGAGGTTGCAACAATTCAGTCACATCTTCAGGCCTGCTTCTAGTTCTGGTTCTCTTACTACTTCCATCACATCTGTAGTTACTTCCTCCACTGAATTCTTGAACCCCTCAAAGTCATTCATGAGCGTTGGAATCAACTTTTTATAAGCTCCTATTAATGTTGATATTTTGAATGCCTTCCACGAATCACGAATGTTCTTAATGGCATCCAGAATGGGTAATTCTTTTTAGAAGGTTTTCAATTTACTTCTTCCAGATCCATCAGAGGAATTACTATCTATGTCAGCTAAAGCCTTACAAAATGTATTTCTTAAATAATAAGACTTGAAAGTCAAAATTACGCTTTGATGCATGGGCTGCAGAATGTTAGCAGAATGTTGGGGGAGTTAGCATGAAAACAACATTAATCTCCTTGTACATCTCCATCAAAGTTCTTGGGTAACCAAGTGCCTTGTCAATGAGTGGTAATGTTTTGAAAGGAATCTCTTTCTCTGAGCCATAGGTCTCAACAGTTGGCTAAAAATATTCAGGAAACCATGCTGTAAACAAATGTGCTGTCATCTAAGCTTTGTTGGTGAATTTATAGAGCACAGGCAAAATAGATTTAGCATAATTTTTAAGTGCCCTAAGATTTTCAGAATGGTAAATGAGCACTGGCTTCAACTTAAAGTCAGCAGCTGCATTAGCCTCTAACAAGAGAGTCAGCCTGTCATTTGAAGCATTGAAGCCAGGCATTGAGTTATCTCTAGTTATGAGAGTCCTAGATGACATCTTTTTCCAATAGAAGGCTGTTTCATTTACATTGAAAATCTGCTGTTTGGTGTAGTCCCTTTCATCAATTCTCTTAGCTAGATCTTCTGGATAACTTGCTACAGTTTCTATATCAGCACTTGTGGCTTCACCTTGCATTTTTATGTTCTGGAGATGGCTTCTTTCTTTAAACACCACAAACCAAGCTTTGCCAGCTTCCAAATTTTCTTCAGCCTACCCATTTCTTATCCTTCATAGAATGGAAGAGAGTTAGGGCCTTGCTCTGGATTAGTCTTTGGCTTAAGGAAATGTGGCTGGTTTGATGTATCCAAACCACTAAAACTTCTTGTATCAGCAATTAGCCTGTTTCACTTTCTCATCATGTGTTCACAGAAATAGCACTTTTAATTTGTCCCAAGAGCTTTTCTTTTGCATTAGTAAATGGCTGTTTGGCCCAAGAGGCCTAGCTTTTTGCTTTTGACATGTCTTCCTCTCTAAGCTTAATCATTTCTAGCTTTTGATCTAAAGTGAGGTATGTGTGACTCTTTCACTTGAACAGTTGGAGGCCATTGTAGGGTTATTAATTGGCCTCATTTTGGTAATGTTGTGTCTCAGGGAATAGAGAAACCCTGAAAGGGGTGAGAGAAGGGGGAATGGCAGGTCGGTGGAATAGTCAGAACACACACAGCATTTTTTGATTAAATTCGTTGTCCGATATGGTTTGGCTCTGTGTCCCCACCCAAATCTCATCTTGAACTGTAATCCCCATAATCCCTACATATTGAGGGAGTGACCCGGTGGGAGGTGACTGGATCATGGGGGCAATTTCCCCCATGCTGTTCTTGTGATAGTGAGTGAGTTCTCACGAGATCTGATAGTGCCATGATTGTAAGTTTCCTGCGACCTCCCCAGCCCTGTGGAACTGTGAGTCAATTAAACCTCTTTTCTTTATAAATTACTTAACCTCTGGCAATTCTTTATAGCAGTGTGAGAGTGAACTAATATGCTGTCTTATATGGGTATGGTTTGTGTCACCCCCAAATAATTATAATAGTAACATCAATTATTATAACAGACATAATAATAATACAGTTTAAAATATTGCAAGAATAATTAAAATGTTACACAGAGACACAGAGTGCACAAGCTGTTGGAAAAATGGTGCCTGTAGCTTGTTTGATGCACATAAAGCTTCAATTTATAAACGCAGTATCTGCAAAGTGCAGTAAGGTGAAGTGCAATAAGAGGTATGCCTGTACTGACTCACAGTGCCTCTAAGCATAAGAACTAATTTTCAGATTAATGATTGGCACTATCTTGATAAATTTATTTAGAAAAAAGAATAGTTTCTAGGAGAGTTATAGTACATAATATCTTTGGAAAAATAACTTGTTCACATGTTCAAGTTGCTGTGCTTAAAATGTACAATGCTAAAGAGTAGGCTTTATTTTATAAAACTACATTTTCTTAGTGTTCTGTTTGCTTGATTAAAGTCATATCTAGGAGATATGATTTGGAAAGATTCTTTTCTTCAATCTGCCTGATGAAAAAATGCAGAGATATTGCCGATGTGTTAGTGTTGCTATCATGTGAAACATTAGCCGAAACTGACCAACAAAAACACATTGCCGGAATGGCGACCATTTTATAAACAGACTGCTTTTCAATGGATAAATACAACTCTGAACCTCAGCCTAGGAAAGTGGAGTGCCATGATAGCTTACCTCTTAATAAAATGTAGTTTTAGGGGGCTAGAATCAGAGTCTGGGTCCTTGGTACTCAATTCTTACAGCAAATTGCTTTTTCCTTTACAAACTATCATTTTGTCTCTACAGCATCTTCAAACTTCATTCTTATTCTTTTATGGCTTTGGGAGCCAAAAGAGAATCTTTCAGCATTAAGAGTTCCTTTAGTAATGCTGTTACATAAATTCTGTAATAGTGATTGATGGCCAGTTCTACTTAAAATAATTTCCATGGAGGAGATTTGTCTTCCCTCTTGAAAGCCTACTTCACTGTTTTAGATCATTCTTGATTTCTTACACCACCGAAAACACCCTTCTCTTTTTAAATAGTAACTTATTTCATACCATCTTTTTTTCTATGAAGATATAAAACTACTGGCCACTGGTTTACTTGTGATGGAATCTTCCATAGTTATACATAGTTAAGTTGCATATTAGATACTCACTTCTAAGACTTACATAAACCTAACTTTAGAAGAATAATTGTCTTAACTGGTTTACAGAATGGCTGTTTTTCTTGTGTTGCTGATGCTACCTCACACTGAGAATTTTCAGAATGCTGTGATATGTCCTACTAAGTTTCATCGTACAGAAGAAGTCATCGGAGAAGCTCCTTATAGTTGTCTTTTTTATTTGGATGGGAATGAAATCCTCATCCCAAAACACAGGTGGTGCGACTCAAACTAGAGCTGAAGCCTGGTCTCCTCTACTTGTTATTTTAATTAATCTCTCAGATTTCCTTGTAGTATATATGTGTTGAGTCCCAAAGTGTTCTTTTACATTCAATACGCAGAATTCATAAACTGAGCCAGTTTCAACATATATTTTCTAGGCACTGAGTAAGCGGTGAATATTGAACAGGTGTTCTGAGTTAAAAATATGAATAAAGCTTCCAAATGCTTGTGGCAGTAAAAGGGCAGACCCAGAATGACAAAGAGTAAAGAGCTGTCTTGCGAGAGATATTGATTGTGGGGTGTTTAGCAAGGTTGGTTTAGTTGACTCGGCTAGGTACGTAAGTATATCTTTTTTAGTTTCTTTTGCTGTCCATGTGTCTTCAGAACTTATATAGGACAAACTTTCCAGGTGGGAAAGTGCTATTTATTAACAAAAACTATGATGTAATTGTAAATAAACCATTATGGGGGAAGTTACAGGGAGAGGGTGTTATTTGAACACATCCTTGAAGGGTAGTACTACTTTGGCAGTGAAGGATATAGGTAGGTGTAAGAAAGCCTTTTTGGCCGGGCGCGGTGGCTCAAGCCTGTAATCCCAGCACTTTGGGAGGCCGAGAAGGGCGGATCACGAGGTCAGGAGATCGAGACCATCCTGGCTAACACGGTGCAACCCCGTCTCTACTAAAAAATACAAAAAACTAGCTGGGCGAGGTGGTGGGCGCCTGTAGTCCCAGCTACTCGGGAGGCTGAGGCAGGAGAATGGCGTAAACCCGGGAGGCGGAGCTTGCAGTGAGCTGAGATCCGGCCACTGCACTCCAGCCTGGGTGACAGAGTGAGACTCCATCTCAAAAAAAAAAAAAAAAAAAAAAAAAAAGAAAACCTTTTCATGTTCAAGGAACAGCACAGGCTTGATGGCAAAATACAAAGGATATTGCAAAGGTAAGCCTATTAAAGATGGCAATGAGACTCAGAATTATCGGATCACCATTTTTTAAATAAGTGAACTCAGAATGTGTCATTTTGAAAGAATTTCAGAATAATGCAGTCAGGAATTCAACTTGAGAAATTATCAATCGCAAAGAGTTTATGGGGTGCACAAGGAAGTGTGGACATTTTAAGAAAAACAAAAGAACTTGGAAGAAGATGAGAAAGATGTTGAAGAAAAAAGGTGCTCAGAAAAATAAGTAGAGAGCATCTAGATGAAATACATAATTCAGGCTTTCACAGTTGCAAGCAATACCTTATTCAATCCTTCAAGAACCTAGACTATGCTACAAATCTTGTGTTCTCTAATATGCAGTGAATGTCGAGTCTTCAACAGCACTTTTATTTTTCAGAGTGGAGAACATCAGTTCCAAGGTAGAATAAACTCATTCTGTCTGTTAGCACCTTCAACTGAGAGTCCACAAAGGAAAATAGTTTCGTTTTTTATAGCAGTGATCAGAAGATGATGTATTAAAGTAGACTCAGAAAACAGTCCTCTTTTAGATAAATGCTTTTGAAAACGAGTGGGCATAAAGCTCTATTTGGTATCTGAACAGTACATGCTCCTAAATCTGTGTTCATCAAGAAATGATTTCAATTAGGAAAAAAAAAATCCATTTAAATCTGGATCTACTAATAACCGCTGTATTAAAACATAGCTACACAATCTTGTCTTTTATTTCTCTTGGGCTTAAGCTTTACTTGTGGTTAGTCATGTGCAAAATAAAATGAGAACCTCTTCTGTCAATTTAAGTTGATTCCCATCTGCCATTAATGGTAACCCATGATCTCTTCTCCATTGGGTATTTTCGTTGTGTTCTTGTTGCTATTTTAGAGAGAATCTGCAATCACTTATTCTGTACATCTCACCCAGTGCTTGAAGAGAGACAACACTTGAAAACATAATGGCCAGATGATCTCAGGATGCAAGAATCCTTCAGATGTTTGCCGAGAACTATTGAAAGATGCTTCAGTTTGACAAAAGCAGGAAATGTTAATTTCAGCTCTTTTATAAATAGAGGGATGATCCGTAAAGGGAAAATTGTTGTCACAGCAAATGTACACTTGAGTGATTCAAACCTAATTAGTGGTTATATGATTCATTTTGAATATATTTACTGTAACAACTCGTAAACCGCTTTCAAATTCAGCTGTTGAATAGACTGCTTTTTTAAAAACTAAATAGCTCTGAAAATTTATTTTTTCTTTCTAAAACCAACCTTCTTTATACCTTTCTCCTTGATCATATGTGCTATATGTAACCAGCAACTTGTCCTTTCTATTTTTCTGTCCTCTGACACCCGTGCAAAATTCTCAACATATTAACATAAAGGAAGCATATTAGCGTTATCCAGTTGGTCTCAGTGGCAGGAAGATATATGGTATAAGTTTATATTAACTAGAGAGTTACTTAATTATGAAAAATAAGGTCACTTCCTTTAAAAACTCTATTAAATCAAGATGCTCAAAGTAATTGGGATATGGTTATTCTTTGCCATGCTTTCTTGCTTTGTTAACTACTTGACCAGGTATGACCAAGAAAAGAGAAATTCGGGTAGAGTGATGATTTAGTGACTAGCTGCAAGTAATTTGCAACATGGTTAATTAAAACAAATCCTTCTGTGGAGCAGACAGAATTTGTCTCTTGGGTGCACCACAAATTTATTTTGCATGAATCATTCTGAAAATGAAGTATTCTAAAATTCAGATAATACATACTTTAAATCAGCAGAAATGGGAGGAAATTTCTTTCCTTCTACTTTATATGCTTTCAAAAAATCTGATTATAAAAATAGCAAGTTTGTGGTGCTGTTTTGGAAATACAAGGGAAAAATTCCTGTGATTCAGTTACTCATGATGTTTAAAAGTATTTTGTTTCTGAAATGTCCAGTCTCTGCATAAGAAGTTTTTTAAAAATGGAGTCATATATACACAATTTTGTAGGCTGCTTTGGGAACGTTTCTTTTCCAAGTGCCTGCTTGGATTTCTACATGCCTTACTGGGCTCTTTGAAAATTGGATTCCTCATTCCAGAGACAGACACAGATCCACAAGGAATGCAGCTGTGTCATGGATATGCCAACATGCATTTTCCTAGAAATGCGAGACACTTCTTCAAAATGTTAACTTTGCCTACTGATTTGTGAAGGTTTAGATATTAGTAATTAACGACTGTTAAAAATAAACTTTAATGCATATTTTAGGAGGGGTAGTTGAAGAAGGAAAGCTCCTAGAAGGCCCATTAAGTAGTTAAGGACAGAGTTGGCTCAAAGCCAGAATTATGAAGGTATGAGGAAGGCAAAGTTAGCTGGGTTGGAAAGATTTCATCTCTCCTTCTGTGCAAAGAACAGAATTGTTACTTAGCTGAGTGATCATATGTAGGAATCACTAGAATTAGTTGGCTGTCTCAGCTGGGTTTAAAGTACAGTGTAAATAGGGTAAACTCTTGATTTTGGCACCTATAAAGCCAGTTACATTCAGACAGCAAGTGAAGCAAAGCAAATAAACTCTACTCTGGCTGGGAATAATTCTGACCTGATGAGGTCAGTAATATCACTTTGTATTCTTCTTGAACTGTAGCTAAAGAAATGAAAAAAAGATCACACTGACAGCAAAGAGAAAATTATTTGCATAGTGGGTGGATAATATGCTGTGAGGTCAGATTCTTAAATACTGTGGTTGGAATCTTTTTAAAAAATTTTTATAAGGCTGAATGATTTTATTACCGCTAATAACCCTTGTGGCTCTGAAAGCTTAAATAATCTGGGTAATCAAAATTTATGCTTTAGGATGGAAGATGATTATCTGCATATGAGAGGAAGGAAATTCCTTTTTTCCCAATCCTCTGTGCTAACCATACTGTGGGCGAATAATCGCATGGAGCATTTGGCTAAGGATTCCATAGTGGAGGCGGGCCATCGCTCCTTTGAAAGATCACATTTTGGTGGCTGTAGGCAGTGAACTGGGAAAGTGACTGAGTAATCTAAAATTCTACTCAGAAAAAGGACCCCATAGAGATACTGCAAAGGAGAGGTTAAATAATGTGAGATGTTTGTCCTCCTTTTTGAAGAGTTCATTCCTCAGACTGTTGAGGTTTATTTTTTTCTTCAGATTGTTTTAAACTGAAACAGCTGCTCATAATGGTGTTTGTATTTGCTCCACTGTATAAGGGTCCTACCATTTTAGAGAGTCTCCCTTCCCCAAATTCATGAGGATGGCTAGTTTGGGTATTTTAAATGAGTAGTTGGGAAGAACAGGATTACAGATTTGCCAGGCTTAATCTGGATTCATGGTACACAGGAATTTTTGTCATCACACAAATGCAAACAAATTCTATTTGTGGATTTCTGTCAAAATAGTTAAAAGAAAACTATACAGAGCAGAGCTAACAAATGAAGGAATGTGAATTTCCTCTATAATTTTTGGCAAAAGAAACATATTACTTTAAGTTTTTCTAAATCTGATTAAATCTGACCAAGAGCCCCTACCCAGGAGGGTGGCAAGAAATCTAAGCTCACTTACTACACATCCTTCCAAAAGTGAACTTGTGTCCCAGTTGTCTTACACGGTTTAAAAATGTAATCTCTAAAAAATCTGAGCATACAGCGTTCTAATATATTTATTATAAAGCATACTAAGGAAGAACTACAAAGAAATAGATACAGTAATCTTTTTAATAAATATTTTAACTTTAGTGGAATAAACCTTTGTCATTATTATTTATAAAGGTATTGGCAAAACTTGATTGAGTATGCTTTATTAGTTTTGAAAATCTTGATTGTATCATAACAGTGAATTAAGCATTGAGACCTAAGTCCATTTTATTTGACATTTTGTTTTAATGTAATCAAAGCTGAAAAAAGGTATCTAATAAGTAGATTCAGAGGAATGATGTGCACACTTGACTCCATTCGTGAAATTATAAGATATTTTTGGAACCAGTAATAGAAAGGTTTTGTTAAAATTCATCTGTACATTTCTCTGTTCCATAATGTCAGTGAGTTAGTGGTTCTTACACATGAACACTAAGGTGTTCCTTTGTTACATTTTCAACTAAAGGGTTCAAAACCCAGTGAAACTCTGCATAGATGATTTTACAAAGGGCTAGAAAATTGTATTCTGTTTTTAAAATGCATGGATATAAATTTTCAATAGATAATATGCTCACTTAATTTTGGCAGCAAAGTCACATTTTCATCTCCAAACATCTGTTTTCAAAATGCTCTCTCTGTAGCTGAAAATTATTTCAGGATGTAGCTTTTTAGAAAAAAAATTACAAAAAATGTCTCTACCTTTACCTTGGTAGAGAAAATTAAGGTGTTTATTATTTTTTAGGAAAGGTAAAGAAATTTGAAATTTGAAACATGTCTTCTTGTAAAAGCATACATGTAACTTATCTTATTCCATATGGGCTTCTTAAACAAAATGCTGCAGACTCGGTGGCTTATAAGCAGTAGAAATTTTGCTGCTCAGAGGTTCAGAGGCTGGAAAGTCCAAGATCAAGAAACCAACAGATTAAGTGTCTAGTGAGGGAGCAGTTTCTCCTAGACAGTCATCTTCTCACCCTGACCTCACATGGCAGCAGACATCTTTTATAAGGGCAATAATCCCATCCCTGTGACCTCATCACCTCCCAAAAGCCTCAGATCCAAATACTATCACCTTGGGCGTGAAGATTTCAACATATGAATTTTTCCAAGGGTCATGTAAGACAATAGCATAACTTATCTTTAAATGTGATGGCTCTTGTAAGTACTTTGCCATTAGTTAACATAGAATAAAACATGTCACACCCCATCTCATTCCACAGTACTGAAAGAGTCTCTGTTTGAGATTATATAAACCTACAAACAAATGCATGAAATCTGAAATACATAGCAATAGGTGAAAAGTCAGTAAAAGCATAAGCAAACTTTGTTACCTCTCCTCATTATAGGCTACCCTTTTCCCCTGGTCAGCTTAATACTGTGGCCAGTGCAGGAAAGTCTGACAAATGAACGATAGTGTTAATAACTGAAGTATGATTTTTGGGGGGATAAAATTGTACCTAAACACATATCTAAACTTTAGAGATATTTAATAATTATAAGGCATATGTTTCCACCTGGCAAATGACTGCAGTACATCCTTCAGGGTGTGCCATCTGACCTTTGACCCACACTGATAGCAAGGCACCGTGTCCAAGCCCTCATGGCTCTGTTGCTTCTGTGCCTGTCTTCAGCCTGGGAATGTTTGTTGAGCCTGGGGTTTGGCCACTCAGTGTCTAGCCTCCTTAAAGAGAGCTACTCTGTTTGAGATCCAGCCACCTCTCTGTGGTGCTACCAGAAAATGGAGTGACCATTCTCTGGATCCACCAAATATTCTATTAAGGAATGGTCTGTGTCTGCCACTCAGATTGATATGAACAGGAGGCAGGAAAATACTGGGTAGAAGAGGGTGGTTCCCTGGCAAAGGTGCCACTCTCAAGCCTGGAAACTTGCGGCTGTAAATGGAAACAGGCAATCCTATTTTTGCTCCCTAATGTTGCCTTTTCCAAGACCAATCTGGCCTGCCATGCCCCTATCCTGTGCCCATATAAAGCCCAAACCACAGGCTCCATGAATAGAGTGACAGAGTAGTAGGGCAGTGTGGTAGAGAAGGAGAGAAGACAGGAGTTCAGCTTGGGATGGTTGGAGAGGAGATTGACTGCAGGATGGCTGGACTCCAGGGAAAGATCATCTTCTCACTCGATCCCCTTTCCAGCTGCCCGTCCATCCTGCTGAGAACCACCTCCATCACTCAGTAAAATCCCCAAGTTTACCATCCTTCAAGTTTGTGTGACCTGATTCTTCCTGGATGCTGGATAAGGGCCCAGGTACCAAGAGGGCAAGGGTATAAAGGCTGTCACCCTGACTCTCCGCTGAGCTGGTTTAACACTTAGCTGTCTGTGAATGGCAACTGCTAAAACAGCGTTAATCATAGCATACCCCAAGATGCTACCCTGGGTTGGAGCCCAAAAGCACTTGCCTTGGCTCCTGCACCTGCCCATCTATGTGCTCCCCATCCCATAAGGGATTTGAGCATGCAGCAAATGAGCCACACTCCTATCACAAGTCCTGAGAGGGGGTCAGGGAACTCTCCCATCTCAACATGAAGTTTCATATGCAATTTTCAACAATTCATCATGAGGTTCTAGGCTCCTGACTTCCCACTGACCTTTATTTTTTACTATCTTGATGATGTTCAAGTCTGGATTCACTGGGTGGAGCTGGGGTGGCAGGAAGCGAGGGAAACAAGCCCATGTGGTAGATTTGAAGAGTTCCAGGAAGGCTCGCTTATCTTACACTCATCTCCAACAGAAAACTTGGGAATAAAAGTCAGATTTGTCAGTCGGAATACTAGCTCCAGTGCTTACTGGATGGGTGACCTAAACGAACTAAGTAACTAGCCTGAAACTCAGACTCCTCTTCCCCAAAATAGGCATAAAAGTCTTACCTTTAGGAGCTGGCATGAGGATCAAGGGTAATGTATTTAAAGTGCATAGCACACTAACCAAGGTATTCAATAAATAGTGACTTTTAACTGATTTTCTCCTCCCACTTTTTTTTTCTGGGTGGGCCTGACACTTCTGGTTATTAGGAAGGGATAGAAAGAGTCGATCAAGTGGCCAACTGTGTCACTGACTCAGGCCCCAGGCCAATTCACACAAACTACTAGAAGGAAGACATCTGCAATTTTAAGATGTTTCTTACAGGCAACTCTAACAGCAGGTAGAAGACATGACACACCATGAATGAATTGTCTGCATTTGTATTGACCAAAGTCAGGGAAACAAAGAACAGGTGTGCACCATAACCAGAAGATCTCAATGATATATGCTCAGATTAGTTCTTTTACACATATTTTAACTACTTTTTAGCAGAACATTGTCCTTTGCTTATAAGAAAAATCAGTTCTAATATCCTTCACAGAACTTCCAAGTTATCCACTCCAAGGTAGGTCACTTCTGGCTTTGTCTCTAGTTACTATTTGTTGGGTTTTATTTGTTGCACCTTGTTTTTCTCAGGATACACTAGCATTTGGCGATGATGCTATGACCTGGGCAATTGGAAATGTACACAACTGTTCTTGATTTACCCACTACGTTCATGGCTTACCTCACTTTTGAAGTCAAAAGAGTGTTTAACACCTCCACAGTTCTAAGACCTTCCCCATGGTCCTAGCATCTCGTACATTTGTGCTTTAATTCATTGACTTCAAACACGTAATCCTACTATCCAAGCCTGAGGCAAATTTCCATCCTGTATCCAATTCGCGTTGCAAATTCTTTTTGCAGAAGTGTTGACTCAACTATCACTATTATTGTTGGTGATATCTTGCCATTCTAATTTGCTTCCTTTTGCTTAAAGCTCTAACTATGGGTTAGCTTATCAGAGCATGGGAGTTTACTTGGGGAGAAAGGAGGAGAAATAATTTGATAATTTGTGCCATTTCCTAGAGAAAAGTTGCCTAAATGAGATGTTCATTAGTGGTGTAGGAGATGCGGGGGAGGTTTTGGGTAGTCAAAGGGACTTGAAGTCACTTTACTCCAGTTGGGAGAACTTGAGAAGCAAAGGGGAACAGAAAGAGAATCTTAGAGGGAAGCAAAATCAGTCTCAATCTAGTTTAATTTATTTGCTCTGGTTTCGTCCTAGGTGAGGTTCTTCAACCCTGGGAATAATTTCATTTCTGATACTTTAACACCAAGGCTCACAGTCCTATCCTTTCACTAGGGAAAAATTGCACTTCTCCTCCACTTTTTTCTTAATGGGGGGGGGGGCTATCTTATCAAGAAACCTTCTGCAGTGATCTTGTGTAATTCTAGTTAGATCTTTGTTGGTTTTTATTTTTATCAATGTTATACACTTCTCAAGAGTCTCTCCTGCCATTTCCTGTCAGGCCATTTGTTCTCACACAGACAGAGGCAACCACTGCCAACCATTTATATAAAACTAAGTAACATGCATATACTTCAAAGTTTAGATTGCCTATTAAATCCTTCATATGGAGGATGAGGATGTCACTTGCTTTCAGTCTACTTCAATGTACTACCCCATAATTCTGGCCCCTGAATCTCTTCATTGTGTTTTTTATTATAATTTCATTGGAGCCAATATTCAGTTTGACATTATTATGATACTGTAAATGCTGTTTATCACTGATCCATAGAGATGGTTATTTTTTTACACAAATTTTTCCTTAGAATTAATAATTATCCTTTATGGATATTGTTTACCTAGTTTTCTGAAAACATATCAGTGAATAGACCTCAAACCTTTTTGTGTAAGTTTCCTTTTTACGTGTTAAAATATATTAATGTTTTTTCAATTGATTGTCTTTGAAGAAACTTCCCCCAGAGGTCTCTGACTTGCTTTAATCTGACCTGGTTGCTCCATAGGTCTTGTGTGTGGTGGTCTTGGATTTGTATTATGGCATATTGAGAGTTCCTTTTACATCTCTCTCATTTGAAGCACCTGGATCCTTGATCCATGCCCTTCTCTTTCTTGGTTTACTCCCTCTCTTTGATGCTTCCTGTATTCCTGTTAGTTCAGTAAGAAGGGATTGCAGAAAATAAACTTTTGAGAACTTGGAAGTCTGAATATTGTTTTATTCATTCTATCTGAGTACCATAACTTTGGTAGGGTATTAGATTTTATGTTGAAGATAATTATCCCTTAGAATGTTAAAGCCTTTGCTCTATTTTAGGCATTAATAAACTGTTTCTGTAAGAAGTGGAATGGTAAATAGTGAAGTCTTTGTGCACTATGCGGCTCTGCTTAACTACTGAACTGAGCTTTGTAGCATCAAAGCAGCTATATAAATATGTAAACAAATTAGTGTGGCTCTGTTCTAATAAAACTTTTCTTCTTTTTAAATAAAAGGTAGTCCTATACTTTCTAAACCCTATCCTATTCTAGCTTCCACTGTGGATATGAGATAAGCAGTCATTATTCTTTTATTTGAATGAAATTCTTTCAGGAAGCTGATAGGATCTTCTATTTTAGGTAGTGCTCTGAAATTTTACAATAAAATGCTCTGTTGCATGTCTATTTTAAGTAATTCATTTGAACAAATAATGGACCATTTCAATCGGGAAATTTATGCTCTTTAACTTTGGAACTTTAAAAAAAAATCATTTCTTTGATTTCTTGCCTGTTTTCTCTTTCCTGAACTTTTATTTGGATGTTGGGCTTCTTAGACTGGTCCTATAATATTACCTTTTCTCACTCTTCATATTTTTCCCCTACTGTCTGGGAGACTTCTTTAAACTTTGACTTTTATCCTTCTGATTAATTTTTATAATTGTGTGTTTCTGTATTTTTAATATCTAAAACTCTTGATCTCTGAAAGATCTTTTAGAATAACATTCTGTTCTTGTTTCATAGACACAAAGTCTTTTTTATATCGAATATATTAATTTTAAAATGAGTGTTGTACAGTCTCTATTTCCTTAAAGTTCTCATTGTTTTTTGTTACACATTTTAATCTCTGCCTTTCCTAATATATGCTTTCATCAAATGTTTGGGGTTCCATGGCTATTACCCTATATTTAAGAGAGAGGCATCATAAAATGTTCTTGGTAGGATGTTGACTGTGGTGCATTTCTTTAGGAAATTCTCAATGTAAGTATATTTAGGTCTTTGGCTGGTAAGTTTCCCCAGATGAAAACTTTTCATTTCCCTGTGGCAGTGTATTCTGGGAGCCAAATAGGGAATAAACCATTTAATATTTTGTGACCTGAGTGAAGGATTCAAACTAAGGTCCTCAACATTCAAAATATTTCCCTTTTTTCACTCTGAAAGCCACTAGTTCTCTACCCTTATAGTGTTTTACCAAATGTTTAGTTATAGCATATGAGTTTGTGTGGACATATGCCTTCTACTTTACTGTTGTTTAAAACGTGGCACATAGTAGATACTCAATAAATATTTGTCAAAAATGAGTTTTATATCTTGTGTATAAAATATATTGGCGATATTACTGACATTTAAGATCTTACACTATTAGCAAACAGAATGTTCTCAGAGCTAAATGCACTGTTTAAAGTAATACTTTATTCCTATATATATTTGCATATAGTGTTGAGAACCATCCATTGAATTTGCTCTGTGTAAAGGGTGATTTAAGTTACATACTTTCTCTTAGAAAAGTCTAGACCATCGTGGACTTTGGAGCCAACAGAATAAATTCCACTCTCCCAATTTAGTGAAATGCGTACATTAGCAATTCAGACACGTGGTGCTTTTGGTTGCATAGGTCTTTTCAGTGCATTCATATCTGCCTGCGTGTCACACACATGATCCGTGAGCTTAGCCAGTGAACAAAGAAAGCTATCTTGAATGTTAGGATAAAAACACTCAGGATATTTCCTAGAATTTTCTTCTTAAAATCAAGTAGCAGGATTAAGACAATGTACCAAGAAATTTGAATTAAGCAGATGTTTTCATCCAAAGTAGGAGTCTGATAATATGCTATACAGTTGACATAGTATCTATTATACATTCGTTGTTAAAATGACAGTAGTGGTATGAACTCTCATCATCATGGAGTGATGTGAACTCCTACAGCTTATTACCGAAGTGTTTGAAAAATGTCAGAAACCAATAATCCAGGTGGCATTATGTAGTATGGATGAGTGCCTATTTTTTTAGATTTATGTACATATTTATCTTGAATGATTTATGTTAAAAGATAAGACACAGTAGTTTGGTCACTAGTCTGTTTACTGAGGGAGGAAAAGATAGGGTGAAGATAAAAGAAAAATGCCAAAATTTTACTGAGAGGACAGAGTTAACCATAGGATATAATTATGGGTGTAAAAAATTCATCTGTTTCACTTTTTAGAGCTACCATTTTTATTGACTTTTGGGCACAATTTACAGAAAAGAAAATGTAACTTCTGCCAACAAACTTGACTTCTTAGGAATCTACAAACAATTCATTAGACTTGAAGTCATCATAGTCGAACTTAAAATGTGTGGCAGCTGTGAAGGTACTTTTCTGTTCAGAATGAAAGAAATCGAAGAGGTCAAACAACTTGTCTCAGAAAACAATGATATGGGTTCATGAATTTGTTTCCACCTTGCTCTGCAGGCAAAGAGCTTGGTGAATACAGGTCTTGGTGAAGAGCCATGCAGGTGATGATTGACATCTTTTTGTCAGCAGTCGGTGCTGTTCTTCACACTTTTCCTGACCCTGCACTGTTAGTTTTCAGATCATGCTTCCTTTGTATTTTCACTTTACACTGCTGGTTGCCTTTATAGGAAGTGTGTGTATGTGGGTGTGTAAACCAGATTTAGGGAAGATTCAGTCTAGAAGGGCTATTCTAGGTGAGAATAGATTCCAGCCAGTTTTCTAAAGCGTAGGGAGCAAATTCTTTTTTGAGACAGAGTCCGCTCTTGTTGCCCAGGCTAGAATGCAATGGTGCGATCTCAGCTCACTGCAACCTCCACCTCTTGGGTTCAAGCTGTCTCCTGCCTCAGCCCTCCGAGTACAGGCATGTGCCACAACTCCCGACTAATTTTTTATTTTTTTATTTTTTTATTTGTTAGTAGAGACGGGATTTCTCCATGTTGGTGAGGCTGGTCTTGAACTCCTGACTTCAGGTGATCTGCCCACCTCGGCCTCCTGAAATGCTGAGATTACAGGTGTGAGCAACTGCGCTGTGCCACAAATTCTTAAGTAACTTCCCTTCTTCATGTAACAGAAACTTAGTGAAGGTCAGATGTATGCCCAAGGAGACCCATTCTAACACTTGCAGGGCCTGAATTCTCTGATCCTTCTCATGTCTTGCCAACCATGCAGAAACATACTCATAGCCTGGAGGTCCGAGGATGTGGGTTTCGGCTTCTCTAGGTGACGGCCCTGAGCTCTCTGAGCAGGCAAGCTCTAATTCTCACAGCAGCCCTTCATTTCTTGACTCTCCTTTAGCCCTCTGCACTTAGAATTCTTGCTTTACTTATAGCTCATTATTCTCCATTTTGTGAGGAAAGAAAAGCTTTATGAACAGGTTATCCACATGGTGCTTCAGAGAAAAACCAGGCAAGACATCCTTAAGGTACTCTTTTCCTTTTTTCATCCCAATTATTACAAGTTAATCTTTAATCTATGATGTAATCTTTTCAGTTTCTGTGGCAGAGATCACTTATTGTCCCCTAAGTTCCATTCTTCCTTCTTCCTTTAGAAATACAACCCATATTTTCAGTTATGCACATGCCTGCCCAGGGAAAGGTGACATTTATGAGCCTCACTTGAACCTAGATATGGTCACTAAGTTTGGGCCAAAAACTGCCAATAGAAAAAGTGTAACTTTGGGGTGAGAGCCTGAAAGATGAAGTGACTTACTCTTGGTTTCTTTCCTCCTTTCAACTAACTAGGGAATGGCAAGTGGAGCAACCTGGAAGCCACTTGTGGAGGTGGCAAAGTCCCCCTCTCACCAAGGACTGCTCACATGTAGACTGTTAGGTGAAAGGAGACAGCATTCATCTTATTTCAACCACTGTGTTTTAGGGGTCCTTTATTCAGCAGCTTAGGGTGTACCTTAACTAATAAAGGCTTTATCTTTATTAGTCTTTCAGTTTTCAGAAGCACTCTGTTGAAACACACATGCTGTTGGGTAAACATGAAAAAAATGCTCAACATCACTAATGATCAGGGAAATGCAAATTAAAACAACAACGCAATACTACCTTACTCCTGCAAGAATGGCTGTGATCGAAAAATAAAAAAAAATAGATGTTGGTGTGGATGTGGTGAAAAGGGAATGCTTTTACACTGTTGGTGGGAATGTAAACTAGTACGACCACTATGGAAAACAGTGTGGAGATTCCTTAAAGAACTGAAAGTAGATCTACCATTTGATCCAGCAATTCCACTCCTTGGTATCTACCCAGAGGAAAAGAAGTCATTATATGAAAAAGATACTTGCACAGGCATGTTTATAGCAGCACAGTTTCCAATTGCAAAAATATGAAACCAGTCCAAATGCCCATCAGTCAATGAGTGGATGAAGAAAATGTGAGATATATAAACACACACACACACATACCATGGAGTACTACTCAGCCATAAAAAGGAACAAAATAATGGCATTCACAGAAACCTGGATGAAATTGGAGACCATTATTCTAAGTGAAGTAACTCAGGAATGGAAAAACAAACATTCTGTGTTCTCATTCATAAGTGGGAGCTAAGCTATGAGGATGCAAATGCATAAGAATGATACAATGGACATTGGGGACTCATGGGGAAAGAGTGGGGACAGGGGTTGGTGAGGGATAAAAGACTACACATTGGGTACAGTGTACGCTGCTTGGGTGATGGGTGCACCAAACTCTCAGAAATCACCACTAGAGAACTTATTCATGTAACCAAACACCCCCCGTTCCCCCAAAACTTATCAAAATAATAAATGAATAATACATACGCTGTTGGGAAGGGATACTACAAACTTTGTCAATAAGATTTGTGTTGGTGGGGAGTTGTGAGTCTCTGAAATGGGACACAGGCTTGGCCCTGGAATTGGGGTAGTAGGTATTAGAAATTAAACTCTAAAGAAGAGAAGTAGCAAAAGGCCACTGGTTATGAAATTTGCTAGCAGGATTTTTTTTTTTCCTTGAATTTAGGAATGGCAAATAAAAATATTCCTAGAGGACTCCCATATAGACCCATAGGCCTAATTCAAACTTTATAATTTCAGATGGAGAATTACTATAGAAAAGTACTTTTCTTGTCATAATTCAAGTAAACCTCTTCCTAATTGAAGAAATCAATTTTGTTTTATTATAATTACCATTATGAGATATAATGACCATAGAAACATTTTTTAAAAGTGACCAAGGAATTAACAATTTGTTGAACACCTGTATTGGAGTCAGCTGATGTATTAATAGCAAGCCCTTTACCAACTACTGTGAAGAATCAGGAACATAAATGAGGGATTCTGCTTTTAAGGCACTCACACAGGCTAGAGAGCAACCACATCGTGTGATATGATAAAATAACTGAGAGGGTCAAGGCAGGGTTTATTAGATGCCAAGTGATATGAGCTGTGGGAATTCAGAGGATAGAGGCTCATGAGGACAAGAATGGTTAAGCCTTCCTGGGAAATGCAGGTCCTTTCTGTGACTTGTGAAGATAAAGTTTCCAAACAATAAAAACGTTGCTTATTTTTTTCTGCAGTGTAACAATAATGAACAAAATATAAGCATTTCAGACAAGTGGGGCTTGGGACTCAGAATATCTTGGTTTCAATTCCCACCATGATACTTACTGGACATGTGTCATCTTGGACACATTATTTAACCTCTTGGAGTACTTGCTCCTCTGTAAAGTGGGTTTAAGTAATACTTTATAGAATCCTTGTGAAAGTTTAATGAGATAATTTACCTAAATTAAGTTATTAACAGAGTAATAATTTCAGAGGCTGATATTATTACCCAAGTGATTTTGCATGACATGGAGAAGACATTGTTCTTGCTCTCAAGGATTTTATGACCTGAAAGAGCTACTTGCTAGCTTGAGGAGTGATGCTAGAAGAATGAGTTCCATGCTGGGGCTGCATTGTCTGTACTTACTGGCAAAGTCCTTGTGTGTTTCTAAGTTCTTTATCACTGTCTCCTGTGACAGATGTCCTTCAATACCTTATTTGCATTTAGTATAGTTTTTCTCGTATAAAATCTTTGTGTATTGCTTTGTTTTTCATTTGAAAATCTGAAGTTTGCTATAAAGTAACATATCAGATAATTTAGAACTAAATTTTTGGGGGATTATATACCCTCTGCATTTCATTAAATAAAAATGAGAAACTCAAATAAGATGAAAATTATTTTAGAGTTTACACGAATAAAGTTATTTTCAATCCTTATTTTCAAAGCTTTCAAATAAAAAATGAGAAGCAGAAGAAAAAAATACACTGGCTTTTTTCTTACTGAAAATTCTAGATCTTGGTTACCAAATATATTAGCTGTGTTATAGACTAGATGTTGTAATGGTTTCTGCTAATGATGTCAAAATAATGCACAGTGTTGGATTTATAATTCAAGTATTTTAATATACTCTTCATATATACATTTTAAAAAATGTGAATGTTTATTCAGCTTGTTCTATTTGAGAATATTTTAATCCTTTATGAATATATACAGACCCCCCAGGAGCAGACTCTGAATCCAGCAGCGTCAACTCAAATTTCAGATGCAGGAAAGAGTTATGCTAGCAGTTATGAGGCATGCTCTTTTTGAGTTCATAGATCTTTATTACACACGTACAAGATGCATAATTTGAAATGATCTTCTTTTTTTCTTTTCTCTTTAGAAAGAATAAAAAGTCTAACATTCTATTGAGAATGACAAAAGAGACTGGATTATTCTACATAGTATTATATCTATTGTTTCTGCTTTGGTTAACCTGTATATTCTCCTAAAAATCCATGTAAAAGAAGCTTTAAAATTATATTTTTCTCTCAGTGTTAAGGAGAGGAATGATTGTAGTCATAGTGAAAGAAAATGTTTTCTAAGATTCTGAGAGAATTCCTAAACCATAGGAATGCATTCACTGAAAGGAAGACATTGTGCTATTACCCAAGGGATTTTACATGAATGGAAAATACATTGTTCCTGTTCTCAAGGCTTTTGTGACCTAAAGGTAAATTAAGAAAAGATGTGACTATCAGTGAAACTCTGAGCTGCATTTTCCTGCAGCCTTTCCCCTTTGCACTCTTCTGGACTGAGAAGTATTAAATGTGAGTAATAATTTTTAAAAGCTGCCCTTTAAGGGAGCATCAGCATTTAGAAAAATATCAAAATATTTCAGTGAAGAAGGGGAGAGTGAAGAGTTTTGACTATACTTATTTTTTGGCAGCAGGGAAAGAGCTGGTTGCTTAAAACATGTGGGAGGGTAAGTTCACTCTATGAGTCATGGAGAGTTAATGTTTGTTTTAATGTCAAGTTCCTATGCCCACATCTTCTGAATTGGAAACATTATCCTCACCCCAGGATTGAGTCTTGATTACCCATTGTCAATATTCCTCCCAAAGGGATTATTTTCTCCATCTACATAGATATTATTTAATTGCTTATTAGCTCCTTTCAGGGAGAGCAAACTAAATACTTAAGGGCTAATAAATTTCATGTGTGTTTATTAGTAAGGTATTTAGATCTTGCCTCTTTCATAGATAAACTATAATTGCAACCAACTGCTAAGGAGCAAAATTGTATCTGTAATACTAATCTTTTCTTTATCATATTTTGATAGGATACATGCATTAATTTAAAAAATTGAATTAAATGGATGAAAATAGAAATTTTAAAAGCATGTTCAGAAGAGTCTAAAAGTTGAATGACAGGAAAAGAGTAGAAAATGAGAAATAAACTTTGCTCTCTCTTGCAATAATGATTCTCTAACACTTCACCTTTATATAAAGCTCTCCAGCAAGTATTTTAGAATTCCCCTTTTCCTGTGTGACTACATTTTATTATCAGTGTAAATACATTTGCACAAATACATCAGGGTAAATACATTTATCCTTTAAATGCTTTCTTTTCCAAGGTGTATAATTTCATGTTTCAACTAAGATCTCTGATCTTATGATGTGAAAATGAATTGAAGTAAGCTAGTTTGTTATAAAGAGGGAGTGTTTTCAAAATCCTGAAATCACTGAATACTAGGATTTATTGTTCTTCTGCCTTCTATTTAACATTGATTTTCAGAAGAAATGGCACAGGGCTTTTTCATCAGATGAATTCTTCCCAGTCTTGGATAGATTGTCTGCCAGAAATTTTCTGCCTTTGGCGGGACAATTGAATGAAAATTTTAGGTTTCCTTGGCTTCTACTTATGGGAGTCTCAAACCTAGAACACCTTTTATGCAGCCAGTTTTCTTCTTTTACTCCTTTTGGACTATTCACTCTTAGTCCTCTACTGTCAAAGATACCACCATTCAGGGGTGTGTGTGTGTGTGTGTGTGTGTGTGTGTGAAGTAGTGGTATTGATATGGATACAAGGTAGGGAAGTACTGGGTAGAAGAATGCGGTTTCCTGGCAAAGGCCCCACCCTCCAGCCTGGAAACCCGTGGCCCTAAATGGGAACAGGCATTCCTCTTTTCAGGCCCAAATGTTGCCTTTTGGCCTGCCACACCCCCTATCCTATACCATAAAAACCCCAAACCCAATGTTCCATGAGCAGATGAGCAGAAGAGCATCAGAGCCGCATGGCAAAGGAGAAGAGAAGGAGCATCCAAACGTGGAGAGGAGTTCGCCTGGGGATGGCTGGAGAGGAGATTGGCTGTGGGATGGCCAAACTCCAGGGGAAGATCATCTTCCCATTTCATATTATTTCCAATTCCCCATCCATCCCGCTGAAAGCCACCTCCACCACTCAATAAAATCTCCACATTCACCATTCATCAAGTCCGTTTGACTTGATTCTTCCTGGACGCTGGACAAGGACCCAGGTACCAAGATGGCAGGGTGTAAAAGGCTGTCTCTGTGACTCTCTACTGAGCTGGTTTAACACTTAGCCGCCTGTGGATGGCAACTGCTAAAAGAGCATTAATTGTAACACATTCCCAAATGCCACTGTGAGGCCAGAACCCAAAAGCACTCACTCTGGTTCGTGCAGCTGCCTGTCTGCATGCTTCCTGTCCTGTAAGGGGTTTGAGTGCACTAAGCTCAAACCCAGCAAGGGAGCCACATCCTGTTACAAGTCCCTCTAGTGATCAGGGAACTCTCTCGTTTTAGTACTGGGGAGAGAATGGATGGCATGCCAGGGAAGAGACAGAGTGTCAATAAGAGAAATGCAGGAAAATACACGTGAAGTTTTAGAGTCCAAAGGCCAGCTGGACTGTGTCCCTGCCATCACTATGCTTTACCGTGTGGTTTTCCATGGTCTGAAAAACAGTCCAGGTTTATAGTGGAATGTCCCAATACAAGGTGAAAATGATGCCTGGATTGAGACTGTTTCTTGGCTGGTTACTGTTACTAGGCTTCTGTAGTTTTAATGTTATGATGTGCAGTATTATCTTCTATGTATCTGTCTTTTTATTTCCATTCTATATAATGATGCCAGGATAGTAATAATTACTATGAACCTCACAGGGGATATTTTAATAATTAAAATGATAACGTCCTAAGAAGCAATATAGATAGAAAGCAAAGTGAGTAAAGTAAGATGTATTTAATGAATAATTTAATGCAGCAGTTTCCATTGTCCTTGCAAAACAAATTAATAAGATGCAGTGAACTTCAATTTATTCTTTTTAAGCGCTTTCTTTTGAAAGTCACTAGAGCATTATCATCAAGAAAAAATAAAAATTAGGTAGCATTCTCTGTCCTCAGGGGTACAATGTTCCCTTTTGCTTTGAAGTCAGTCACAAAAATTATATTTTTATGTAAAATTCAAAAGATACCTTAATTTCTTTAAAAAATTGACTAATGGGAAATTTACAATGTAATTTTGTCGGTAGAGTTTCTTTCTGAGACCATTCTCCCTCTGAAAATAGGTTCAAGGCCTGTGGAATAAATGGGGCCTCTGGCCATGTTTTAAGAATCCCTGATATTCCCCCTCTCTTCTCCTCCTTAGCTCTACATCCTTGTCTTCCAACCTGCACAGTTTCCTTTTCCATAGACTAGGGAGGGCCTTTACCCATGCGAGAAAAGCAGCTTTAAACCCAAATGTTACAGGGGTCAAGCTGATAATCTAAGTAAAGTGGGCCAGGTGCAAGGTAAAGGGTTTCTGGGGGTTGTGGCAGATTACAGGTGCATGCTCCCTCTATGGGAGGCAGCGCATTCAACACTGGGAAGAGTGACCATTCCAGTACACAGGTCAGGTGGTCACATCCCTAACTTTTACAGGGGAGCTGAAAGTTTTCTTAGGTCAACTTTCTTGATGTTTGCATGTTAGGAAGTGATTCATATTTTTTCAAAAGAATATGACAGCAAGCAGTGTACTCTTGCTGGCTGTCCTTGAGCAATTATTTAACAAAGTTGGCCCTAGAATGGCCAGGCATTATTCTTGGGTACTCAGCTTAAAAACTGTCCAATTTGGACATTCTCCTAATAGAAGCTTTTCTGTCTCTGAGTGACTATAACTGTACACTTCCATGGATATAATAATGCCCTGGTTTTACAGTATGGTAGTTTCGTAAAAGCTTTTACACATATTGGCTTATAAAGCTTTAAGGATAACAAGTGAGATTTGGCAGTGCTAACGTTATCATTACAGATGGGGAAACTGAGGCTTGGACGTTTTGCATTCCTTGTGTTAATGTTATAACAAAAATAAGACACACAGGTGGATCAAGGATTTATATCTTCTGACTCCCTGCCCAGGGCATTTCCTATTCACTTTCAGTCTTTTGAGATCGGTAAATAGTTTAAATGTATAATACATTGTAAAATCTCAGCACTCAAGCCCTTAAGAAGTACTTGAAAATCATTAAAAACTCATTTCAGTTCCTTGAGAGGTAAACATTATTGTGCTGTTTTATAAAAAGAAGAAGAGGGATTCAGGCTCAATCATTGTGAGAATGTTGTCAGTTTCAAATTGTATTTCTTGTCTTTGTATTTCCCAGTTTGATACTCCACTGACTAGAATTTTATATGTTCATCATTATTCCCTGCTGTGATTCTAAACCTAGCATCTCCTTGACATGAGAAATCATTTTAAGCATACCGTGAGTGCCTAGTGCATAATAACAATTGTCAATGAACCACAGAAGAGAAATTAAGACTTGTTTTTGCACATATAATTGTGAGAGGAATATATGATCTATAATAATGCAAATATTTGTAAGATTTTTAAAATTAATGCAGGCATATGGAAAAAATAAAAAAGGATGCAGAAGAGATGTCCTAATTTAGGTTTCTCTTGTGAGGAAATTCTGAGATAAGAGCCTGTGGGCTGGGGTTTATTTGTGGAGTGTTCAAACAGAGAAGGGAAGGATTAAGAAGAATTTAAAAATAAAGAAGAAAGTTATTGGCCGGGCGCAGTGGCTCACGCCTGTAATCCCAGCACTTTGAGAGGCCAAGGCAGGTGGATCACCTGAGGTTGGGAGTTCTGGACCAGCCTGACCAACATGGAGGAAACTCCGCCTCTACTAAAAATACAAAAAATATTAGCCGAGCGTGGTGGCGCATGCCTGTAATTCCAGCAACTCGGGAGGCCGAGGCAGGAGAATCTCTTGAATCCGGGCAGGAGAGGTTGCAGTGAGCCGAGGTTGCGCCATTGCACTCCAGCCTGGGCAACAGGAGAGAAACTCCATCTCAAAAAAAAAAAAAAGCAAAACAAAACAAAAAACAACAAAAAAACAAAACCAGAAAGTTATTATAAAGGGGCATTATTGAGTTCATTCCACTGTGGACAGCTGCAGCTCATTGTGCAATATCGTATGAGGACTATGTAGAATACCTCAGAATGGCCTGTCCAAAGATCAATGTGGAGAAGCATTTGATCATTGATTTCCATACACTCAGGGTTGCCCATAGACACACAGGGGCACCTCTGACTTGTTTTGAGCACTGCAGCAGCATCAGAGAAGCCTTGGGAGGCACTGAAGGTGGCATGCACTTGAGGTAAGGAGCCATTTGTGTGAAGTAACTTGAAGCCTGACCCAAAAGGTCACAGCGTGGCTGGAAACACAGATGAGGCCAAGGAGCTGTTAGATTGTGCACAAGAGTTGTCTGATGCAACAGCTTGTCAACAAGAATAACAGATTTCCATTTGGGTATTTTTTAGTCTTACAATGGTACATCATAAAAACAAATAGTATTTATTTATAAACTTTATACACTCCTTTCGCTCCTCCCCTTAACTCATTATAATTTTCAGTTATTTTATTGGTAATGGTGTAGTTTTAAATAATATACTCAAAAGGACTGTTTCTTAGTTTAATAAATTTTAGTAGTTTCTTTTGATTTTTTAGTGAGTTGAGATTTTTGCCCCTACCTTTGCCTTCATTTATCTGCTTCCACATCTGCCTCCAGCAGATGACAACTATCCCTTAATTTTTATTTTTTACTGTCAAGATTGATAGCTTTATGTTCTCCTTTGTATCCTTAATTATCTGTGCTTTCTCTGTAGTTCGATCTACAGTTTAACAACTAACAACATTTAGCTACTTATCTTACATATAAGAATGATGTACTGGAATTATATATTTTCCAATGGATCTCAAATCATGACCCTTGTACAACTTGAAAAAAAATTTCTATCATTAAGGTCCAAATGAGTTATCTTTCATGCCATCAGAATCTGAAAATTATGTCATACAGACTTTACCCTGTATGTGTATGCATGTGTATATTTCCCCAGAGTTTCTAATTGCCTTTCATTTCTTCTTGTTGAAAGAAAATGAATGTCTTATTTACCATATCACTTTAAAGGTTCTACCCTTTAGTCATTGTATCTCTGGAATGGCATTTATTCTATACATTTCTTTTTGAAGACCATTTTGGTGCTAACTGGTTTCTTCATATAATTTTGACCAATGGCTTTTGTATTTATTCCACTTTGATTATACTGTGATACTATTCATTTCACTTCTCTGTTCGTTCTAGCGTTTCTTGGATTTCACATTTTTCCATTCCTTGATTTGAACTGATTTTGCTTATTTCAATATGTTCTCAAGTAATTAAACTGTCTTGGCAAGAAGTCATGAGTCTTTACATGCCTAAAATGCCTTTATTTGCACTCATACTTGATTGATAGCATAGCTTGTCTAGAAATCTAGTTCAAAATAGTTTTCCTCTGTTCTTTAAAAGTACCACACATTGTCTTTTTGTATAAATGAGAAGTCTGATGCCATTCAAATTCTTACATTTTTTTTGTATGCAACCTATTTCCCCAAACCTTACCCTGGAAACTTTTAGGATCTTTTATTTCTTTACCTTAGAATTGCTGACATTTAAAACAATACATCTTCTAATTCATTGCCAAAGAGCTCCTTTTTATAACAGGATACTTGTTAATGAAACTCATTTTGGATTATTGCTTGAAAACTTCTTTTTATACCATATGGAATCCACCATGGCCTGGATCCTATGTGCTGTTAATTTAAATACCTTCTTAAAAATGAGAGTTTCGGACTTGGCACTGTGAACTCATCACAGCCCCTCTGTCAGAATATTTGATACTTACTGTCATAATGGCTTTGTTAATTGAAGACTATATAAATTTTACCCTTGGATTAGTTGTTTTTTGGGTACATGTGAATATTACAGGGCAAACTGGAAAAGATCAGTGAATGGCAAAGTGCAGCACTATGGTATCAACCTACAAAATGATCTGCAACCTAACCTCAGCTTTAAGAGCCCAAACCAGCCTGTTACCTGCTTTTATGTGTATAGCCAGACCTCCAATGTATCTTAATTTCATTTATTCTTTTCATACCTGAAGTAAATCTTAGTTTTAAGCTAAAAACATAAGGTTTAAGTCTGTCTTCTGTGAATCTACTTGGCACTGAGTAGGCTCCTTTAGTCTAAAGATTTATGACTTTTTATGGTTCTGGACATTGACGTTGTTCCCCCGCCCCCCCCATAAAAATGTGGTACAGACAGTTAGAATGGCAATCATTAAAAGTCAGGAAACAACAGGTGCTGGAGAGGATGTGGAGAAATAGGAACACTTTTACACTGTTGGTGGGACTGTAAACTAGTTCAACCATTGTGGAAAACAGTGTGGTGATTCCTTAAGGATCTAGAACTAGAAATATCATTTGACCCAGCCATCTCATTACTGGGTATATACCCAAAGGATTATAAATCATGCTGCTATAAAGACACATGCACACATATGTTTATTGCTGTACTATTCACAATAAAAAAGACTTGGAACCAACCCAAATGTCCATCAATGATAGACTGGATTAAGAAATTGTGGCACATATGCACCATGGAATACTATGCAGCCATAAAAAAGGATGAGTTTGTGTCCTTTGTAGGGACATGGATGCAGCTGGAAACCATCATTCTCAGCAAACTATCGCAAGAACAGAAAACCAAACACCGCATGTTCTCACTCATAGGTGGGAATTGAACAATGAGATCACCTGGACACAGGGTGGGGAACATCACACACTGGGGCCTGTTGTGGGATGGGGGAAGGGTAGAGGGATAGCATTAGGAGATATACCTAATGTAAAGGACGAGTTAATGGGTGCAGCACACCAACATGGCACATGTATACATATGCAACAAACCTGCACGTTGTGCACATGTACCCTGGAACTTAAAGTCTAATGAAAAAAAAAATGTGATACAGAGTCAACACACCAATAGCCTCAGCTTTTTCCTCAGGAGGTCTACTAAACCTGTTTAGAAAAGATTTCTCTGATATATTTGCTTGAACTGCAAATGACCACCATGAGTTGCTGTTTGCTCTGCATATGTTAGGGGGAAGGAAAATGGTGCAGGTTTTATTCCATTAGCCTCCCTGTTTTAATCCCTCCGTCTCACTCCTGCTTCTGAGCCTGGAGTCCCTAGAGATAAACCAAGACGACTGAATCCTACTTCATTGCAACTCACACCTGAGCATATTTTTAATTTTCTTTGCTCTGTTTTCAACAGTCAACATTCTTTTCCCAAATTTCTATCAGAAATTTGTTGAACTCTCTGGCATGCTTATGGTCTCCCGCCAAACTAATTCTCTCCACTTGCTTGGTTTAATTCCCTCTTCCATTCCTTCAAGATTATTTTTATGGCATCTCTTGAGGAAGCTTAAGTAATATCCAATTATATTTTTGTTTGCATTTCTTAATACAAGCCTAAACCCTTTCTTCCTCTGTACTTAATTTTATCTTGAAGCTCTGATTTCATGTGAGTTTTCACTATAGGCTTGATAACAGAGATACTGGTATTTACTCCTAAGAGAGAAATAGATGTGATACTTGTAAAAATAACTAGTACCTCTTCTAATTGTTTCCTTTTTCATGCAAATAGTCATAAAATACTTCTCATACCTCATTCACAAGATTTGATATCTCTTTAGTAGATGGGAAAAGTTTTGATTTATGTGCTCACTGTAAAAAGAGAGAAAAATATAAAATTAAATGGTAATGTTTTACAAAAGTTATTGTTATGTGGTGTGCCTGCTTTTCTGTCAGCTGGGAGTCTTGTGTAGATAATAAATCCCCGCCAGTGATTTAGCATGTATAAAACACATCAATCCTTTTTATTGTATTTTGTGAGCCTTGACATTTATGATAATTTCCTTATATCTACTTAAAACTCTTTCTCTTATGATTGCGTTATTAAAGTGGATTTTTTGCCCTTGTTGGCTTATCTCATTAGCATGTGTTTATCATATATTTTCAGGGTAATTACCATTTTGGAATAATGCACACAACATTAAATGGATTCCCTAGTTTTAAAAGGTGTCAAGATAAAGGCAATAGCTTTCACCCCTCCCATCTCTAATGTAGTCGAAAGACTACAGAAGACATTTTGATTTCTTGTCACTTGGGTCAATTGGATAATGGCAAGGATAATGTGAACCCCTGCTGTGTGTCCACAGTTGGTCCTGGATTGCAAAAAAATGATGAGAACACATTTCTATGGCATCCTCATTTTCACCGTCTCTGTATGTTGTCCACCAATCAGTATTCTAAATTTGGAACTTAAGAAAGGACAGTATCTTAATTGATATTTGTATGAAAGGGGAAAAAAATCTCATGTTTCCTTATCTCTTAGAGTAAGAGTTTGATATGAAAGTACAATTCAGGGAAGTGGACACTTTTTATTTTCTAATTATTAAGTAAATAACATGTACTCCTATCTGATCAGTTGTCAAACAATTAAAATGGCTTTCCTTTCTCCATTCATACAAATGTATGCATATAAAGCAGTAGCTAATGCTCTCTGTGGTATTAAAGATGAATGTGAGACATGAAGATGCGGATATACATTCTAAGTTGTCAACCACTAAATCACACTCTGTAATTTTACCATTGTATGTGTACTGCATAACACTAAATTACTTGAAGTTGGTTATCAGTTTTTAGTGTTCTTGGCATTTGTTAGTTTGCCAGAATGTAATGAAACAAAATTAAGTTTTTAAAGCATTTTCTTTGCAGTGCTTTTTGCTGTTGTTGTTTTTTGCTGTTGTTTCATTAGATATCTTGTATTAATTTATTGAATAAAACAAATTATAGAGAATAAAGTCAGTATGTATCATAGGTTTGAATTACAATTCTGTTAGAGGCACAGTATTTTAAGGGTGGAATTAGAAAATAATGCTGTATCCATTACATAAGGATGAACATGCTAATTTAAAATCTAATATATAATTCATATTTTTCATTCCTGTAAAACTTCAAGCATATGTAAAACTGTCTATTTTAGTGGTCTCAAGAGCAAGATAAAAAAGTGAAAGTGGCAAAGTATTCATTCAACAAATTTGTTGAAAGCTTACTCTATGCTAGTTACTCCTTTAGGTACTGGAGATATAATAGCAAATATCCTGTCTCCAAAAATCTGCAGTCCAGTAGAGCAGACAGATGAAATAGAGTAGAAATATAAATACAAATAATTACAAAATTGTGAACAAGATGAGGAAAACAAACAAGGGTTAATATTTACTAAAGTAGCAGTGGTTCAAACCGACTTGAAGCATAATGATCAGGGAAAGGAAAATGTCGTAAAGAAATGACATTTAAGCTGAGGTATAAAGACTGAAAAGGGGTTAGAAATGCCAGAAGCATATGCCAATGCTGAGAGGCAGGACTTAGTAGCATCTATGATTACAGGGGCGAGTCCTTAGCAGAGGGCAGGAAGTTCATGAGACAGGCTGTTGAGAGACTGAATATACAAATGGACAGTGACTGGCCATGTATGAGAATAGAATTTTGGTCCACAACCTGCAGTAACCAGCCCAGAAAATCAACCCCTTATCTACAATAAACAACCCAGGAAGCCAGCCTGCTATATGTCAGTCTTGCAGGAAGCCAGATTACTATCTCTAATGACAATCCAGGAGGCTAAAGAACAACTTCTGTAACAATTGGCTCAAAATGGCCAGGACTTGATTAATAAACGGACAGCTTCCCTGTTAGCTGTTTATGTGTGTGTCCTTATTTCTAACTTAGGACCAAGCAGAGAAAGCCAAATATGCATCCCTAACCAATCACATAGAATGCCTACTTGTAGTTAACTGCCTGCTGCTTCCCTGTGCCAACAGCCAATCAGGGCACATCTGAAGCCTTCCCTTTTTTCCTACTGTAAAGTTTTCTTGCCTTGGCTTCCTTTGAGGCTCTGCCAAAATGCAAATAACAGAGTTGACTCCCTTGCTATAGTAAACTCTGTATAGATTTTGCTTTTCTCATTTCGTTGGTCTTTATTTCCACACTTTAGAGGTGACAATAAGGAACGTGAAGTTTATTCTAAGTACAATGGGAAGTCTTGGAAGGACTTCAAGCAGGAGCATGACATGATTTGAATAGTATCTTTAGATGACTTGTGCAAATATGTATAGAATTAATTGGATTGGGGCAATAGAAGAAATAGACCAGCTGGGAGGTTATTGTAGTACTTTGGGTGACAGAGGGTGTGCTGAAGACCGATGGCAGCGGTAGAAATGGAGAAAATTGGATAGATTTGAAATATATGTATTTAAGAAAATTATCTGTTTATAGGAATAGAAAGTAAATAATGTGATGAGTCACCTCTCTTGAGGTTTTATTATATCCAAGAGTGTCTGTTTAAGCTAGTTACAATTAGAAGGTAGAGGACAGCCAGCATCTGAGATAGTCTTTCATTAACACACACGTGGAATATTTGAAACTTCAGACTTCTGGGTCTTACCAGGTATTTACTTATTGTTTTTGCTCATTGTTCTAGTTCTGTACCTGATGTGACCACTATTTCTGACCCTTTCTCTTGTCTTTTTTTCTCCTATGCCCATGTAAGATGTGCCTTTTGCCTCCCGTCATGATTCTGAGGCCTACCCTGCCATGTTGAACTGTAAGTCCAATTAAACCTCTTTTTCTTCCCAGTCTCGGGTATGTCTTTATCAGCAGCATGAAAATGGACTAATAGAGTAAATTGGCACCAGGAGAGTGGGGTGTTGCTGAAAAGATACCTGAAAATGTGGAAGCAACTTTGGAACTGGGTAACAGGCAGAGATTGCAACAGTCTGGAGGACTCAGGAAAAAAACGGTAAAATGTGGGAAAGTTTGGGACTTCCTAGAGACTTACTGAATGGCTTTGCCCAAAAAATGCTGATAGTGATATGGACAATAAGGTCCAGACAAAAGTGGAAACCCCTGACAAACCTATCAGATCTTGTGAGACTTATTCACTGTCATGAGAATAGCATGGGAAATACTGGCACCCATGATTCAATTACCCCCGGCCACCCCGGGTCCCTCCCACAACATGTGGGAACTCTGGGAGATACAACCCAAGTTGAGATTTGGGTGGGGACACAGCCAAACCATATAATTCCACCCCTGACCGCTCCAAATCTCATGTCCTCACATTTCAAAAATCAATCATGTCTTCTCAACAATCCCCCAAAGTCTTAACTCATTTCAGCATTAACCCAAAAGTCTGCAGTCCAAAGTCTCATCTGAGACAAGGCAAGTCCCTTCTACCTATGAGCTTGTAAAATCAAAAGCAAGCTAGTTATTTCCTAGCTACAAGGGGGATAAAGGTATTGGATAAATACAGTCATTCCAAGTGAGAGAAATTGGCCAAAAGAAAGAGGATACAGGGCCCATGCAAATCTGAAATCCAGCAGGGCAGTCAAATCTTAAAGTTCCAAAATGATCTCCTTTGACTCCAGGTCTCACATCTAGGTCATGCTGATGCAAGAGATGGGTTCCCATGGTATTGGGCAGCTCCACCCGTGTGGCTTTGCAGGGTGCAGCCTCCCTCTCAACTGCTTTCATGGGCTGGCATTGAGTGTCTGCAGTGTTTCCAGGTGCATGGTCTGGCGGTGGATCTACCATTCTGGGGTCTGGAGGATGGTGGCCCTCTTCTCACAGCTCCACTAGGTAGTGCCCTGTAGGGACTCTGTGTGAGGGCTCCGACCCCATGTTTCCCTTCTGCTCTGCTCTAGCAGAGGTTCTCCATGAGGGCCCCATCCTGCAGCAAACTTTTGCCTGAGTATCCAGGAGTTTCCATACATCTTCTGAAATCTAGGCAGAGGTTCCCAAACCTCAATTCTTGACTTCTCTGCATCCATAGGCTCAGCACTACATGGAAGCTGCCAAGGCTTGGGGTTTCCACCCTCTGAAGCCATAGCCCAAGCTATACATTGACCCCTTTCAGCCGCACCCTTGGTGTGGCTGTTACACAGGGCACCTAGTCCCTAGGCTGCACACAGCATGGGGACCCTGGGCCCAGCCAGTGAAACCACTTTTTCCACATGGGCCTCCAGGCCTGTGATGGGAGGGCCTTCTGTGAAGGTCTCTGACTTGGCTTGGAGACATTTTCCCCATGGTCTTGGGGATTCACATTAGGCTCCTTGCTACTTATACAAATTTCTACAGCTGGCTTGAATTTCTCCCCAGAAACTGGGTTTTTCTTTTCTATCACATAGTCAGGCTACAAATTTTCCAAACTTGTATGCTCTGCTTCCCTTATACAACTGAATGCCTTTAACAGCACCCAAGTAACCTATTGAATGCTTTTCTGCTTAGAAATTTCTTCCTTCAGATACCCTAAATCATGTCTCTCGAGTTCAAAGTTCCACAAATCTCTAGGTCAGGGACCACATGCCCCCAGTCTCTTTGCTAAAACATAACAA
>NW_012102266.1:4343049-4363574 GCF_000951045.1 Mandrillus leucophaeus
CTCATCTCCATCTGAGATCACCTCAGCCTGGACCTTATTGTCCATATCGCTATCAGCATTTTAGGCAAAGTCATTCAACAAGTCTCCAGGAAGTTCCAAACTTTCCCACATTTTCCTGTCTTTTTCTGAGCCCTCCAAACTGTTTCAACCTCTGCCTGTTACCCAGTTCCAAAGTTGTTTTCACATTTTCAGGTGTCTTTTTAGCAACATCCCACTCTTCTGTTACCAATTTACTGTATTAGTCCATTTTAATGCTGCTGATAAAGACATACCCGAGATGGAAGAAATAGAGGTTTAATTGGACTTACAGTTCCACATGACTGGGAAGTCCTCAGAATCATGGCAGGAGGTGAAAGGCACTTCATACATGGTGGTGGCAAGAGAAAAACGAGGAAGAAGCAAAAGCAGAAACCCCTGAAAAACCCATCAGATCTCATGAGACAATTCACCATCACAAGAATAGCATGGGAAATACTGGCCCCCACGATTCAGCTACCACCCGCTGCGTCCCTCCTACAACACATGGGAATTCTGGGAGATACAAAGTTGAGATTTGGGTGGGAACACAGGCAAACCATATCGAGTATTCTCGATGGTAAGAAAAATCAGAAAGTTGATGCCTGTGAGGTAGTAGTGGTGGTGATTAACTGGAAAGGGGCATGAAGGAAATTTCTGTGGATGATAGTTATGTTTTATATTTTGATTTAACTTTTTGGCACATAGGTTATATGAAATAGCAAAAGCCCCTGAGCTGTGCATTGCTATATATATAATATTCTATTATAAAAATAGGATACTATAAATGTCAATTGGAAAAGAAAATGTGATTATATATGGGGAAATGCTAACATACTGTCAATAAATAAGGGAGTTACAAATTCATGTGTATATTACGCTCTAATCCTAAACCATGTAAAATGGATGTAAGGAAAAGACCTAGAGTAGATATGCTGCAATGTAGCAATCAGGATTAACGTTGATACTGATGGGATTATGAATATTATTAAGCAATTATGATAGGCAGTTGATCAGTTAATTTAAACTCAGTCAAAGCAGAGAATCAAAAGTAAAGTGCATATATATCCTAAATATTTTAAAATTTTGCACTAAATATTCATTTGTTTTCTTTAAGAATGCAGGCCTTTTCTTTTTTTGAGTACTATCCTGCTAATTGGAGTTCACATTTTTTTTCTTTCATAAACTACTCCTTTTCGGCTTCTTTAGCAAGGATGTAAAAAGGTTTAGGAATGATCTGAGTACAGATTATTGTAATTTTTTAAAAATGTATTATGTCCACACCTAATTAAACAGCAAATTTTAATTACTTTTTGTCAAGTCTTTCCAAAAAACTCAAATTATTTTTATAGACTCAATAGCTTTCTTTCTTTTCATATGCATATTTTCTTGGTTTATATGACATTTAATTATACTTCATAAACACATTAATAGGTACAACTGGCATAAATGAGTTTGTGAATAAATAACCTTATTCTGGTAACCATTCTGGCATACAAATCAACCTATGGGAGGAGATACTGCAAATATGCCAGAGATAGGCTTGCCAGCTGTAAGCAAATTCAGTATCCCCTGGGCATTTATTTCTGTATGTTTTACAGAATAAATAGAGAGTGTTGATTAATCTAGCCAGTCTGTTAAATGTATAACAGTTAAGAGAGCTTTTACAAATTTCTCACATTGATCATTTATTTTTCTAGTCAAAAAAACCAAGCATTTATATTAAAGTTAATGTTATGAGTAACAAGAAAGTTAATACAAGCAAAACCGTCTTAAAAATGATTAGTTAAAGGAGCTCTAAATTTTGAAACTGTGAGATTACCTCATGTGTCTAGCACTCTTTTGACAAATTTTTACTTCTGAGTTTTGAGAAGGGGAGACATATGAAGAATAATATTTCCAAATTCTCTAGAACCTGAGTTCAGTCTTCTCAAGGAGTGGATGTTGCATTCTGCCTTCAAGACAGCTTGGAATAACCTTTGGAAATATGAAAACATATTCTTAGGCCAGAGGCAATTTGTGAACTTTTCCCTGCCTCAAGCCATAATAGCATAAGGACACACAAGAAAATTAGAAACAATGCACAGTAAAAAGTAGATGGATTTTGGGATCCGACACTTTATTAAGGGGCCAAATTGATTTAGTTCTTGCATACTTCCAAATACTACTTACCTTAGTTCACTGTTTCCAGTGTTCACTTATCCCAATGTGAATCTGGAATATATTCTGATTAGCCAAAACCAGTCATGTTCTTCATTTCAAACCTCGTATCTTTTCATTCTAACCTGTGTTTGAGTAAAAATGTCCAAGGAGCTTCCCATTGATTGTTTCCGAGGTTAAACAGATTGGCACCCCCGAACCCACCCCCACAGTTGAATTAACAGGATTCAAGTTTTTAGGAACTTAGTGTTGCTATTTGTGCTATTTACATTGTGAATCTCTTTATATAGTTTACTGGGATTTTTAATACAAACTAGGTCTCTAAATCTGTCCTGTCTATGTTTCAAGTTAATGGTTATTATGTAGTTAAATTTAATAATTATTTGCATGGCTAAACTCAGCAATGTTCTCATTGATCTGCTCTCAATAAGAAGTTTCTAACTGTGTGGGAGTGTTTATGAATCTTTGTAGAGTTACAGTATGGTGAATATAAATTCATATATATGCTACTTTGGTAGTTTGGAGCCTCCTTGTCTCAAATCATACTTTATTTGATTAAAACAAAAACTGGTTTGAAAACAAACACAGGTATGTGAAAAACTATGAATATATGTGAAGGTTTCTACCCTAGAATGAAGAGCCTAGCAACCAGCTTTGTGATAGTTAAATGCAATTCAAGCTAACCAAAGGTTTTGTAGACTTGAATTTTGTGACCAAAGACTGAACCAATGTCAGGAAAATACCTAAATGATTAAAATGACCACCTATATTATGAAAAATATGGAAAGATTTGTTTTCTATTTTAATTGTTTTTGACATGGGAATCAAATTCTGTCTGCATCTCAGATTGTTAACTACTGAAAATTAAAAGTCTTAGAAAAAAAGGTTCTTTTTAAAACCTTTTTTCTGAGACATTAAAATGAAACTTTCTTTTTAAGTTGTGCATTTGCTTTTCATATACAAAACTAATATTGATTTGAATATTATAGTTAACTAACATTAACAAAGAAAAATATCCCAATTAAGAATGCCATATTTGATTTTCCATTTTAAAGAGGTCAGGCTTAGCAGTTAAAAAACCAAAAAAAGCTCAGTTATCTTTAAGCATCAGACTAACACTTCAGTATATTTTTGTTGTTGTCATGTAGATAACCTGTTCTGAGCCCACACATGTTAGTGCACTAATTATATGGCATATCTCACATTACATGCTCAAGTATTTAAAAGGGATAGTATTTGTTGTTATTATGCATTCTCTAGTGACTTTGTCATTGTAACTAGACCTAGGCCAGTTCAATTAAAGTCTAGTGTTTCAAACTGCTAAAGAGATAACAATGGTCAACTTACACATGTGAAAATTTAATGTATGTAATAACAAAGGAAATACAAAGTGAAATAACAATGTAGCTTTCTTCCACCAAATTATAAAAATGAAAATATAATATTCATGAAGGAATGAATAAATGACCACTGCTATATATGCCAGGTGGAATAGTTGCAGAATTTTGCTTCTTAGTTCAGTTAAAACCGGGTTCCTGTCACATGACCAGGAAAATTTAGGCATATGGACACATTGAAGGTGAGTAGAGCAGGATTTTACTTGGAGAAAAGGGCGGGGAGAAAAAAACTGTAGCAAAGTGAGATGGAGTCCTGCTAGCAGGCCCACCACCTCACAGATTGAATCCTGCGTCACCACACAGGAATTGAAGAGGGCAGGCTTCTCGCCTCCCTGCCCGTGGTTCCACCCTATTCTTCCAGTGTGCATGTGGGCATGCCCAGAAAAGGCCCTGGGCAGGGAAGGGAGCATTTACAAAAGCATCCAATGTAAACACTGGTGGGTGGGTTGGAGATCCTCCATGGACCCCTTATTCTGCCTAGGCATTTGGCTGTCTCAGAATTATACAGTATTATAATATTTTTGAAGACAGGCCAAAAGTCTTAAGAATATTCAAATTCTTTAAGAAACCTAACTTATATTCTAGAATTTTACCTAAGGAAAAAATCAAATATATACAGACTAATCATGCACTAGAACATAAGGTAACATCGTGTATAACTGGAAATAAGGTAACATTTCCAGTTTGAAAACTGGAAATAAGGTAACATTGGAATAATAGAGAATTGATCAAATTAGTTATGAAACATCCAGAAAATAAAATTATTTTATATATGGTATAATATGATGTGATAGAAAAAACATGAGTGTCTTTGTTTAGTTTCTAATTGTTTCTCGTGGTATGATTGGTTTTTAAGTTTGGGTAAATGGTCATTGAACATATGTTTTGTTGTATTTGATAACTGATTACTTTGGGTTAAGAATCTGTGTATCTTTGCTGGGGTTCCTCTGCTTGCTCTGTTAACAATGGTCTCAACTGAACAGAAGTGAGCATTTCCTAAATGTACTCCTGTGAATACTATTGTAATAAGGGATGCAAAATATGATTCAGATTACAAGTTATGTGTGCAGAGAAAATATAAATTTCTATTTTGTGTATTGATAGTTGATCTTCCTCATTAGCTTCCACCTGCTGATGAGCAGGAAAATAAATATAACTTAATGTTGAATCTGTTAAAACCTTAGGTCTAATAATTTAATACTTTTGGTAATTCCATTCTCTTAAAAAATGACCATTTTTTAAAGATTTCTCAGTCTTTTGTCCTCCTCCAAACTCTTCTGAGAGATGATCCTTAAGGAAGGGAGAATTTATGCCATATTGTGGAAGAACAAGAGCCTGAGATAGTTGCACCCTGGTTTCCTTAGTAACCCTTGGGTAGCAAAGCTTATAAACCAGCAGAGCCAAGAATCACGGAGACAAAGAAAAAATCTGTTAGTCATGAAATGAAATTGTGAGATGTGTGACTTTTACTACTTGAGTTATTGTATTAGTCTGTTAGAAAGTGCCACACATTAGGTAGTTCAAACAACAGAAACTTATTTTCTCACGATTCTCAAGACTGATCTCAAGTGAGATCAGGTGTTGGCAGAGTTGGTTTCTTCTGAGGCCTGACTCCTTGGCTTGCAGATGCCTCCTTCTGGTGATACACATGGTCTTCCCTCTGTGTGCATCTGTGTCCTAATCTCTTCTAAGGACACCAGTCATATTGAATTAGGGCTTTAGTCCCCTCAGGCTGCTACAATAAAATACCATAGACTAGGTAGCTTTTATAAAACGGAAATTTGTTTTTCACAGTTGTGGAGGCTGGGATGTCTAAGACCAAAGCACCAGCAAGCTTGATGTCTGGTGAGGAACTGCTTTCTAGTTCATAGATGGCACCTTCTGGTTGTGTTCTTACATGGTAGAAAGGTCAAGACAGCTTTTTGGGATCTCTTTTTAGAAGGCCACTTATGTGAGTTTCACTCTCATGACCTAATCATCTCCCCAAAGCACTGCTTCCTAATACCATCACTTTGGAGTTTAGGATTTCAAAATATAAATTTTGGAGGATAAAAACATTCAAATCATAGCAGGGCCCACTCTTAATGATTTCATTTTAATTTAACTACTGATTTAAAGTCCCTGTCTCCAAATACAGTCAGATTCCAAGGCATTGAGTGTTAGGACATCAACATATAAATTTTATGGGGGTGGGGAGAAAACATTCAGCATATAAAAATCAGTGTTCTTTGTATTCTGGATGTGGGATAAGAGGCATACATTGGTCATTGGTTCAGAGCATATTTAGCACTGTGTAGGACTATACCCCAAATTTGTGAGATATTTCCTTCCAGCTTCCGAATGATATTATGCATGCAAGAATCATTAAATATCATAAGTTTCACCTGATTGCCTTATTTCTTCCAGAATGAAATGGCTGAGTTTTTTGTTAAGAACATAATATTTAAAAAATGCCACCTATTCAATTCGTGATTGCTAATCACAATAAGGACAGTCTCCAATGGGAAAAACTGCTACTCCTTTATAATGGATAGGGTCCAATAGTTGACTGGTTACCTGAAACACTGGACAGTATCCCAAGGCTCAGCATTGTTCTCTGTTCCTGGCATATGAGACACACTTTAGCCAGATGAAGTTTATTGAAAGGTTTGAGGACTCAATTGCTGCATAACCTCTGACTTGCTAACATGGCTACTTCGTTTTGAATATATTTATCAAGCTCTGATATAGCTGTATAAAGAGCCAACCTTACAGCTGCCTGTTCACTGGGAGTGTCCTCTTTAGTGAGAGCCTTGTGGTGATTCATCAACCAGTCGGAACAATATTCTTACACCTTAGGCTATTTCGCATACTTCTCCAACTCTCCTTTAAATCAATTTCTTTTCTGTTTTTCATAAATGCTTGGCTATTTCTAGGCAAAGTATTAGCCACACGCATGTACTGTTATAGATCTCTGCCTCAGGTCACATCTCTTTTCAGGCAAAGTAGGCCAAAAATTCTACACTCAAAATCAGCCCACTCATTTCTCACTACATTAAACATATGCTTAAAGTATGGCTCAACAATTCTAAGTATTTACCGAAGGCATATAAAAGCACATATTGATAAATGATTGGTACATGTGCATTCTGGGTGGTTTTATTCTTAATCCCAAAATGGAAACAATACATGAATAGATAAGTTATGATGTAAATAAACCATCAAATGCTACCAAGCATCACAAATGAACTGCTGATTTATGTGTCAACATGAACAAACTACATAGATTTTGTGTTGAACAGAATAAACCAGACAAAAAAATATATACTGTATGATTTCATTTATTTAAACTACTAGAACAGGCAAAACTAAAGTGCTAGAAATCACATCAGTGGTTCTCTATGGTGGGAGTGGATGTGGGGACAGGGACTGCAAAGAAGTACTGGTCTACACAGACATATGCATTAACAGGAACTCATCAAACTGTACACTTAATATTGTGGAATTTATTGTATGTGAATCATACTTAATAAAGTTGATTAAAAAAAAGTTCTGTTCAATGGAATTTCTCCCTTTTTCAATATCATCCATGGCTACTCACAAGTGGGACTATAATGACTACAGCATACACTTGCCACTCATACTAACATTTAATAAAGTGCCATCTGCAAACAAGGCTTGAATGATTTTCTCCCCAGCCATAGAGAATTTTCTCCAAGGCCCTATGTGTGGATTTAGGGAAATATGGTTTATGTGGCAGGCACATTGGGAAACGGATCCATCTGCTCATGTAAAATCTTTGTGTTTTTATGACCTTCTCAAGCCCAATCTTGCATATATTATTCTACTTGGTAATGAGAAACTGTTGAGCATTCCAAGTTTTATGAGTTGATGCATCACATAACACCAAGGTCATGATAAGCAGTACAGATCAGAGGCTACTGCTTACTCATGTCCTTACTCATGTCCTGTGCTCATGTTTCTGATCTCTAGAGGACTATCCGCAGCAAGCAGTTATTTTTTATTCTAAAAGTCTCACTGAAAAGAGCATAGCTTTGTTTCAGAACCCAGGTGTCACTGTTGTGATTCCCTATCCAGTTTTGCAGTATGCTCCCTAGTATTCCAATCTGCCTCAGAGACTAAGTGCAATTGAACCTTCATGGTCATAAAGAACAACTAGCAAAGCTATTTATGCCAGACAGCTTTCTCTTGCTCTAGGGTATTCTTCATGTTAACAGCCTTTCGGGCTGTTCAGAAAAATAGTTTTGAACAGCATATTTGAATATGGCATATGTTGTTTTTAAAACCCAGGGTCCCACATATTTATGTACCATGTAGAAGTAGAAAATGTACAGTAAAATACATCGCTTCTGAACACATAGGAACAGCAATAGGATTGCAGGCCTTGGTTTTCCTTGAACTTACTCTGACTTCTGGCACATAAGTGTCAGTCTGAGATATCTAGAGTACCTGCTATCTCTCACTCTCTAAGTCCTAGTAATGTGATGACATCAATATACTAGAGAAATATAATCCATGAGACAGTTAGATGATTGAAGGTTTTGCAAACTGAATTATGACATAAAGACAGAATTGAGAAGTCTTTTATGTGTGGTTGTCCTTTCAAAATTTTTCCCCTTCTTAATAGCTGCATACCATGTTCTAGTTTATGTGCTAATTTGCTCCAATGAAGAGTTCTCATCTTTATTTTCAGCAAATTAAGTTTAAACAACCCATGGTAATTTTTCAAGCTTTTTTTTTTTTTCATTGTGGACCTGCGCATGGGTTCAACACTTGGGCTTTCTAGCTTGACCTGGCTAATATATATCCCTATGTCAGTAGAAAGGCTAACCTGGAGTTTCAAGAGGCTGGCAGGTGACCTGGGTAGCCAATTCATTACATTGCACCATTGACCAATGTATGTTTTGTTTCTCCATATCTAGAATACACAGAAACATGACCCAAGTGATAGATGTATATAAGTGGCAGGTCTCACTATCACATCAGATGACACAAAATTTTTGTTTCTGTCTTTATAACCCTTTGCTTTGCTGGTTTAGAAGCCTTAGTACTTAAAGGGTATGAAGGAACCCAGAATTCAGCAATCTCAACATCCTCAACTCTTGTATTTCATAGCCTTCTCTTCAGGATGTGTTCTAAGACTGGCTTAATATCTCCCAACCCAAAGTCGGAGGAGGAGAAATGCATTCAAACCTTAAACTTGGTCTTTTTGTTTATAGCAGAGAAGTTCAGTATTTCCTCACAACCACTTCCTTTAGAATCTTTACATAATTCTAGAAATCTTGTCTGTCTGATATTCCTGTTGAAAGAAGTAAATTTAAAGTGGAAAATAAGAAATGAAGGCCTGCTGGAAGCAACACACCATTGGCATGAAGAAAATGGAAGAAAACAACTGATATGTAGTAGCAAAAGACAATAAAAATATTGCCGATATAAGAATTCAGAATGTTATCTGTAGACTTTCTATCTATTCTCAATGCTCTGCAATGAATGGGTATTACCTTTACATTCATAAAAAAGTGTTATGGGATATTCTGAAATCATTATACTACCTAAAATCAGGTAGTATAATGCCTTTAGTTTTGTTCTTTTTGAGCAAGGTTGCTTTGGCTATTAGGATATTTTTTTGTGGTTACACTTGATTTTAGGATTGACTTTTCTATTTCTGTGAAAAATGCCATTGGAATTTTGATAAGATTGCATTGAATATGCAGATCATTTTGGATAGTATGGAAATTTTAATAATCCATGAACATGGAATATCTTTCCATTTATTTGTATATTCTTCAATTTCTTTCATCAATGCTTTATAGTTTTCAGTGTTCAGATCTTTCATCTCCTTGATTAAATTTATTCCTAAGTAGTTTATTTTATTTTTTTGATGTTATTGTAACTGGAATTGTTTCTTAATTTCTTTTTCAACTAGTTGGTTGTTAATATATAGAAACACTACTGATTTTTGTATGTTGATTTTGAACTTACACTTTACTACTCTATTAGTTCTAATAGTTTTTTTTTTTTTTTTAAGTAGAGTCTTTAGGATTTTCTATATATAAGATCATACCATCTTCAACTTCAGTCATTTTACTTCCTCCATGATTTGGATGCCTTTTATTTCTTCTTGCCCAATTGCTCTGACTAGGACTTCCAGTACTGTGCTGAATAAAAGTGGTGAGAGTAGGCTCACTGTTTTGTTCCTGATCTTAGAGGAAAAGCTTTCAGCGTTTTATCATAAAAAACTGTGGGCTTGTCATCTATGGCCTTCATTATGTTGAAGTACATTCCTTCTACACATAATTTGTTGAGAATTTTAATCATGAAAGGATGTTGGCTTTTGTCAAATACTTTTTCTGTATATATTGAGATGATTATATGATTTTACCTTTTATTTTGTTAATGTGGTGTATCACGTTTATTGACTTGTATATGTTGAACCATCCTTGTGGCCCAAGAGTAAATCTTACTTTATCATGGTGTATAATCCTTTTAATGTGTAGTTGCATTGAATTTGCTAGTATTTTGTTGAAGACCTTTGCATCTATATTTATCAGGAATATTGGCCAGTAATTATCTTTTTTTGTAGAGTTGTAAACTATACTAATTCCTACAGCATGGTACTGGCATAAAAAATGGACAGATAGACCAAGGGAAGAGAAGAGATTGCACTGACATAAATCCATGCACTTAAAGCTAACTGATCTTCAACAAAGCTGCTAAGAACACACACTGGAGACAGTACAGTCTCTTTAATAAAGGGTACGGGGAAAACTGGACCTTTATCTCACACCATTTACAAAAATCACCTCCATCCCTCAGTAAAACTCCCACATTCATCATCTGAGTCCAAGTGTGACCTGATTTTTCCTGGATGCCAGACAAGCGCTTGGGGTGCAGAAAGCTGTCACACTGGCCCTCTGCCTTTGCGAAGAGGCAGAGGGTCCACTGAGCTGTTTAACACTTAAGCCATCTGAGGACAGCAAGGCTAAAAGAATGCACTGTAACAGACACCTGCTTGGACTTCGGAAGTCACAGGCTCCCACCCCTGGACACTGCCATGGGCCCAGAGCCCAGGGCACTTGCTCTGGCTCCTGCACCTGTCCATCTTTCATCCACATGGTCCAAAATGGTATGCCCCTTCACTAAAGCATGTGACTCAGAAGGTAAACACATCATTTTTATTCATAACTTGCTGGTCACATCCACCTGCAAGAGAAGCTGGAAAATTCAGTCTTTCACCCAAGTGTTTATGTGCCATCTACAAACTGAAATTCTATTTTGTTACAAGAAAAACTTTAGACAAATTAATATAGCTTATTTGAACAAAGAACAATTCTCAAATTGGGAAGCACTCAAAACCAGAAGAGGTTCAGAGAGCTCCATTCAACAGCATGAAGCAGTGAGCTTTTTTACACTCAACACAGAAACAAAGTATATAAATCACCTGATTGGTTACTTATTTAGGCATAGTGTGATGAGGCATTTGCTTGATCTGGGCTTGATCTGATCAGTTATCTACCTGTGATTGGCTGAAGCTTGGCTACTTGTGTTTGACTGAAACTTGGCTGTTTATCAGAAAATATACTCCTAAATAAAGTTTGTTTGTTTGTATATTAAGTTAGGTTGTGGTAGGAACTCAAATTACGAAGAAATTGATATGGATAGGAGACAGGAAAATGCTGGGTAGAAGAGAGTGATACCCCTCCAAAGTCCCATCCTCAAACCTGAAAACCCACAGCCCTAAATGAGAAGAGGCATTCCTGTTTTCCTGCCCCAAAGTTGCATTTTGGCCCACCACACCTTCCTGTCCTGTATCCATATAAACTCCAAATTCCCGGCTCCACAAGGAGATGAACAGAAGAGCAGAAGAAGCATCATCTGAATGGCAAGGGGAGTTTGGCTGCGGATGGTTGGAGAGATTGGCCACTAGGTGGCCAAATTCCAAGGGAAAATTATCTTCCCACTCCAACCCCTTCCCAGTTCCCCATCCATTCCACTGAGAGCCACCTCCACCACTCAGTAAAATCCCTGCATGCATTCTTCAAGTCTGTGCATGATCTGATATTTCCTGGATGCCGGACAAGAACTTGGGATACAGAAAGCTATCACACTGGCCATCTGCCCTTGTGAAAAGGCAGAGGGTCCAATGAGCTATTTAACACTTAAACTGTCTGTGGATGGCAAGGCTAAAAGACTGCACTGTAACAGACACCCACTTGGGCTTTGGGAGTCACAGTCTCCCACTGCTGGACACTGCCATGGGGTCGGAGTCCAGGGGCACTCACCCTGGCTCCTGCACCTCTCCATCTGCATGCTCCCCCTCCTGTAAGGGGTTTGAGTGCACAGTGGCCAAACAGACAAGCCCTGTTGCATATCCTGCGAGGGTGTCAGGGAACTCTCCCATTTCAAACTCATCAGACCAATGGCTTCCTGGTTATTTAACAGACTTTTTGGGTGCTTCCCAATTTAAGAATTGTTCTCTGTTCAAATAAGCTATGTTTAATTTGTTTAAAGTTTTAACACAATAGAATTTCAGTTTTTAGATGGCACATAAACACTCAGGTGAAAGACTGAATTTTCCAACCCCCCTTGCAAGTGGGTGTGACCAGCAAGATACGAATAAAAATGATATGTTTACCTTCAGAGTCACATGCTTTAGTGAAGGGGCATACCATTTTGGACCATGTGGATGAAAGAAAAACAACTAGAGCATCATTCTAATGCTCTACCATTAGAATGCCAGAGCAAGAATAAGATGTCTAGATATCTGATGATTTTGCAGAATGGGATTGCCATAGGAACTTACATAGGATAAATTCTTTTTTTAAGCTATTGTTGTTTTAGACTTCCACTGAAGCATCCACCTCTATATTCTAAGCAACCTTATATCACTTATTATCTGTATCACTCAGTTGTTTGTTCCTATAGATACCTTAGAATTTTATTACCTTCTCACTTACATGTATCTTATTCACCCAGTGTGAAGAGGGATGACAACTTTTGTATACAGCTATGTTCAGTGCAGTCCCTCCCATATACATCCAGGTCTATCACAGTTCATTATTTAATAAGACCATCATACTCTATTTCTTCATTATCTTGGAGAATAAACTGTTTTACATAAGTGCATTTACAAATAAAATATCTCAGCCTCAAAAATAGTTCAAGGACCTTTTTAAATTAATTTTTTAACTTTTTCATAAGTTATTGGCTGTGGGAAAACTGGAGGGCAGCCAGTTTTAAGAAGAATATCATAAGCTCAGCATTAGTGTGAGGTGAGGGTGCATTACCCAAGAAGAAACATCAGGAAGGAAATTAAGAAGATGGGTAGAATGCTTAAAAACAGTAACTCCATCATTAGATAAAATGCAAATAGTTTTTCTGAATGGAAGCCTCGACTAGCAGGAGTATGGACAATTCTCTTAATTCTCTTCATAAGTTCCTGTGCCCAGGGACAGGAACTTAAAAGATGACAATGCCTGTGCACAGTCTGGGAGAAGAAAATTACATCCTGGAGTAAAAGAAGCAGGATCCTGAGGCAATTAGTGTGGAAGCAGAAGGCCACAAGCTTCTGCCATCCCTCATTTCTTTTCAACAAGCTTCACTCTAACACTCTTGAGTGATGACGGTATCTTAACTTAGGGGCAGTGCTGCTCTCTGCCTGAGATATTGATCATAGAAGATCAGGAGAAAAGCTGTCTTCCCAGCCTCATTCTCTCTGGCTTTGGGAGTGTTTGGCTAGGAGACTCTGAATGAGGCGTTACAGTACTTACTTGCACATCAACCATTCACATCACTTCCTCCGATAGATACTTTTGACATATGATGTTCTTGTGCTAGAGAAATGCTACAGAAGCGATTATTGATCATTCCAGTCCAAAAGTGATGAGCAAACATTTATGGTAAAAATGGCAGTCCCTTATTCTTGATTCTTAAACCAAAACGGGCCTGAAAAGCTTTTTTTTTTTCCCTGTACAATTATGGCAAATTTACTTGGTGGAAAAATCTGATCTGAACCCTTACAAGGCTATTTACCATCTTTTTTCCTTTTTTTAAGAGTTTTTTTTTAAAGAAATCCATATGTTTTGCTGTAAAAATTATTCTGTTCGATAAGGAACAGCCAGCCCAGACCCCACTGGTGATGGTATCTATCTGATATCTGTAGTATATTATGTTTGGAGAATCCCCAAACAATTCTGAATGCTGAAATAATTCTGTCTTTGAGGATTTTGAACGAGGGATTGTAGACATGTATTTTGTAGGTTTCTCCTGTGTAACCCACAATTCATTTGTGTTATTGGGTAGAAATAGACGTTTTCTCCTGTTAAGCTTTAACTTTAGGTTCAATCTTGTTGAAAGAGAAAACAATCCAGCAAAACCTATTCCTGAAATCAGTTCTTTTAGTCTCATGTAAAGCCTGCTAGGATCTCCAGGGATGCTGTGACACACAACATTCCAAACAGAGAACTAAGATACTGAGTCTGCAAAAGGGAATTTGGGATCATAGAGGAAACTGCATTCAGAATCCATGAGATGCACAATCCTTTACATTTCCTTCTACCAATATGATATAAGTACTCCCTACTTAAACTCTTCCTCTCCTCCCCTAAGTTAGTGTACCCTACATAGTGTGTTATATTTATAGCCTTTCTGTGCTCTACTTTTTCACCTGTGCTCAAGGATAGATTTTTTATTAACTTGTTTATCTTAAGTTGACAATGCTTAATTGTTATTTGTTTTGAAATTTACATATTAGTAGAGAATAAACATTAAAGAAAGCCTTTAACTATTAATTGTGCATTTCAGGAATCAGCTGGCTGGAAGAATTTTGGAAGGGGTGAGGCAAACACTTTCTCCTATGTTTCTGAAACCACAACATTGTTAGGACTCATCAGTTCATGAGACCAGACCAATAGAAAATGAGCACTTCGTGAATAAAAAATACAGATGGAAACTTAGTGGTAAGTTAGACATAGTTCAGAGTTCTGATTATAACTCATGAAATGGTTGTTATAAATATTCTGTAACAGTAATTATAGTGTTTTTATAGCTGTGTGCAAGCACATGTCTTTGTTTTGTCATTTTTTTTTTTTTTGTCTGAAAAGCATCTCTACAAAGATATCTGATGTCTGGTACTTGCCAATGTCATATGCAGCCAGGGTGTATAAAGGAGAAGGTATATCTTCCAAATTCCCATAATCTGCGACACTCATGAGCCTGAATCTGCACAAATAATAGTTTGCCAGAGATGAGGCAATCCATGCAGCTCTCCTTCTGGCAGTTTATTAGTCTATTCTTGTGTTGCTATAAAGAAATACTTAAACCTGGGTAATTTATAAAGAAAATAGGTTTAATTGGCTCACAGTTCTGCAATCTGTACAGTAAGCATGGCATCAGCATCTGCTAGGCTTCTAGTGAGGCTTCAGGGAGCTTTCAGTCAATCACAGTGGAAGGTGAAGGGGGAGCCCAGCGTATGAGCCCGGCCCAGAGTCTAGGACCTCCTTCTTTTCTCTCTTACTCCTTCTCTGGCCATGAGATGAGAGAGAAGGGAGGTCCTAGACTCTTTTAAAGAACCAGATCTTGCATCAACTGAGTGAGAACTCACTTATAACCAAGGGGATGGTGCTAAACCATTCATCAGGGATCTGGCCCTGTGACCAAATCACCTCCCACCATGCCCCACCTCAAACATTGGTAATCACATTTCAACGTGAGATTTGGAGGGACAAACATCCAAACCATGGCAGGCAACATGGGAAGAGAACCTTGAAAACCTTGGCATTACATTGGAGTAACCAACATGCAGGTTCTCCTTCCTTCTGCAGCAGGGGAAGTTTAAAGTAATGAATCGAAATGTTCAAGAAAATACTGCCCAGAATTGAACAAAAGGTTTTAACTTTACTACAAACACAGATACACAGCAATGAGAAAATCTGTATCCTAGATCAATAACAGTTCAGCCAATCCATGAACAGTGTTACCCCATGCTTCCTAGACCACCCCAGCAGGTACAATGTCGTAGACCATACTTTATCAAACTAATTTAATGAATGTGTTAGGAACATGCCTTTACGTCACTGTAGTAAGGCGCAGTGTATGCTGCCTAGCATAGTGTTGTGCATTGCATCATCTGTCACTGTGCTGCTGGATGTTTCGTAAGCCCCATAGCATTTACATTGCAGACCTGCATGATTACTTTTTATAGTCCCTATTATGTAAAGTCTAAATTCACTTCTCTGTAGCTGTATGAAATACACTGTTTGCTTCATCTCTGTCACCTGCCACCTTTAACATTCAAGGCAATATATTATCACCAATCACTGTGAGTCCTAAATTATGACATCTTGACAGAAAAGGCTTTTTTTATCCACTTGTTTTGTTGAGCTAGCAGAGTCTGCAGAAAGGTTGGGGGAGGGAAGAAGAGAAAAATTCTGATTAAACAATATCTTAATATAGTGGTGTTTGTGGGTCAAAAAATTTCTGTTTTTATTTTCTAGTTTATTTTTGTTACTTGATTACACAAGTAATCATTGTGTAATAATGAGTAAATAAAAATCTTATGGTTTTAAAAATTTGACCATGATATGAAAATGTGGAAAGAAAATGTCAGTCTTAAAATGATACTGTATTTGAAATATTAATATGGATCTCATTCAGAGAAACTTTTTATCGCTTTCTACCTTCTCTTTTTTGCTGTACAAATGGACTAATTATATGGGACAGAAACACATTATGAATGAAAGTTAGTGTTTAGTTTCAGGTACTTCAGCTAGCCTCTGCATATCATTAAAAGTTATTGCAAAGAGCATCCTAAAATGTTTTTTGTAACAAATGTCAGTGCCTTTTGGGTGTGAGAACTACATGCTGCTATAAATCCTTTAAAAATGTTGGTGAATGACTACAGCTTTATGATTGACATGTTTCTCAGTTCACTTTACAAGCAGTCTAATATTTTTATGTGGAAAAACTATAGAAGAGATGATGTCACTGTGATTTAATAGTTTCTTGAGGAATTATTATTATTATTATTATCATTTCTGAGATGGAGTCTCGCTTTGTAGCCCAGGCTGAAGTGCAGTGGCAAGATCTTGGCTCACTGAAACCTTTGCCTTCTGCCTCCTGGGTTCAAGCGATTCTCCTGCCTTAGCCTCCCGAGTAGCTGGGATTACAGGTGTCTGCCACCATGCCTGGCTAATTTTTGTAATTTTAGTAGAGATGGAGTTTCATCATGTCAGCCACGCTGGTTTCAAACTCTTGACCTCAAGGGATCTGCCCATCTTGGCCTCCCAAAATGCTGAGATTACAGGCATGAGCCACCATGCCCAGTCTTGAGGAATTATTTATACCTAAATATTATCCCTTTATAGAGTGGTCAGAAGTGCCAGAAATTGAGGAAAAAGGATCAGGTATCTACAATTTGATCGTTTTTACAACATCTCACTGTTTTGTAAGAAGATGTATTTTAATGATTCATTTCTTCAGCTACTTCCTAGAAATGGGCATAAGATTTTCCATTTACCCTGTTCTATGTTGGTCCTACAAGATACCAAACAACCAATTTAATTAAGAAAACTGACAGATATAATTTAATTGGCTTACAAATTAACTGATTTAATTGGGAAAGCAGGGATCTTTTAGAGGTGGGGGGTAACTGGACACTGGAGCTAGGGGTGGGCATTATTCCAGGACTGAGGAACTGTAAACTTTATGAGGTAGTCAACAGATATGCATCAAAACATGAGATGACCCACTAGAGACTGTTCTTCTTTGGCAAGCAGCATGACTGAGTTGAATTTGAGCCAACTGCCTGTGCCTTAAAGATTCCTAAGAAAAATAAACATGCCTGTAAGTCAAAGTGAGGAAGTCAGAATTTATTGCCATGGTGGACGTTAGATGGAAGTTGGTATATAATTTATTCTTTCTTAAATTTATGTTGGGTATTGGGCCTCTCTTCCAATAAAAGGAGAGATACGATTTTTTTTTGAGTCTGTGGTTTCGATAGGGAAATTTGAACACCAGTTTAATGGCTTTAATCGAGAAAAATGGAGTAGTGGAGCCATATCTTTGGAGGAAGCTTTGAATTCTCAGACCAATAGAAAGACATTTAGTTTCCTAAGAGATACTCCTTTTTACTCTCTCTCTCTCGTGTGATAATATTTTGTAATTAAAATGATTTGAATGAGGCTGGACCACTGAATCATAAAATTCCTATTGTAGATACTATAGGTCCCATGACTAATGTAGGCATTTTGGTCTGTTTTTCTCTTAACCATTGGCTTTTGTTTTATTCCACTGGGCTGTTGACATTGGGTGATTTTAGTTTTGCTTTTGTACCATGCGGTCTGAATTATCTCTCAACTATTATTTAGAACCAGTCTCTTTCCTAACTTCTGAACATCTTTCTCTGTGCTACATCTTCTTAGATGGTGTTGTCATTAGCATATTATCTGCATGTTTCTCTTCAACACATTGCCTTGCTTTGATGTTGAAGACACCAGCTCCAGAAAACTTGCATTCTAACCGTTACAGATGTTGCCCCACCACTGAAAAAATGAGGATACCAAAACTCAATTACCCATACTCATAGCAGTTGTGAGACTGGAAAATGAACAAGTGTATGTAAAAATGATGTTTAGGCAAGGGTAAGTTTACTGTGTTTTCAGCCTCATAGTTGAGGAGTTGTGGGCTCAGGGAGTTTAAGAGATTTACCCTAGTCACATAGTGAGTTGATGAATGAGTAAATGAATAACTTTTCTATCTCAAATTCAGTATTTTTTTATTTAAAATTTTATTTTAATTCATTTATTTTGGAGTTATAAACATTTGTTGAACATTTTGTTAAAGTATAATATATATAGAAAAATGCATATACCATAATTATACAACTGGATGGAATTTCACAAAGTGAAACAGATCTCAGAAATAGAGTATCACCAGCACCACGGAAACCCCCTCTCCCCGTCAACTGACTACCCTGCCTCTTTCTAGGTATAATCCTCTCTACCCTCAATCCAAGGATAATTATACTTGACAAATAATGCCATAGACTAGCTTTGACATTTTATGTGATAGAGGGAGAAGAGGAGCTGTGATGCAGACTTTTCAGCCTCAGTTCATCCCATGCGGAGCTCTGAAACTAACGTGTGGTCAGAGTTATCCCATGTTGGGTCCAAATGGCCGGACACATTACCTTTTCTCCATCAATCATTGGCTGTGAGTGAGGCAGCTCTCTGCCACTGAAGTGCTTTCTGAAGAATTTGACAGCTGAAAGTAGTCTGCTCACAGCTTTCTCAGCAGTGAAGACAGCATATCCTTCCTTAAGAGTATCTGAGTGGTGTATCTCTGTGTCTATCCTGCTATAAAAATAGAAACACACAGTATCTACTCTTCTGTTTGATCTTTTTGCTCAACATCATGCTTATGAGATTTATCCATGTTGCTATGTGTAGCTGTAGTTCATTCATTCTTTTGGTTATGTAGTATTCTGTTTGAATATACTACCAATTACGTATCCATTATATTATTGATGAATAATGGGATAATTTTCCAGTTTGTGGCTATTACAAGTGGTGCTTCTATGACAGTTACACAGTACATAGTTTTGATGGTGAACATTTTCATGTGTTTATTTTGGTGACTGAATGTTGGTGGTTGGTAGTTAGGCATGTATACACAGGAATATAATTAATGACTAATATGTATATATACATTCAATTTCAGAGGATAATGCCAAGTAGTTTTTCAAAGTACATGGGAATTGTTCCACATTCTTCCTTGTCAGCAATTGGCATTGTCTCATCTTTTCCATTTCTAACTTTCTGGTGTATATATATATATAGAGAGAGATACTGCATTAAGGTTTTGGCTTGTATTTCCCAAATGGTTAATAAAACTGGATCTTTTTAAAGAAAACTTTTTATTAAGCATTGAGATATTTTATTTTATATAATGTATTTTCAAGTTGGCTCCAACAGTGGAAGGAAAATTCACTTGAAAGTAATTTATTAGGTTATTTCCATGAAAAGTGTTACCATCCTAATAGGGTAGTAGGGAAGTGGAAAGGAAAAGAAGCTAAACAGTAATGGGATATCAAGCAATTTCCATAGAGGATGACTTTGGTTCAGAGCTCCTATAGAAAGTGTGCTTCCACAAACCTAGATGGCATAGCCTACTACACACCTAGGCTGTAGGTTATCGTCTCATTTCCTCCTGTCTTCCCTGTAACCACTATTGTTCTCCATCTCCGTATGTTTAACTTTTTTGTAAGATTCTACCTATAAGTGAGATCGTACAATATTTTTCTTTCTGTGTCAGATTTATTTCTTTTAGTGTAATGTCTTCTAGGTTTATCCACATTGTGGCAAATGGCAAGATCTTATTGTTTTTAGGACTGAATAATATTCCGTTATGCGCGCGCGCACACACCCACACACACCATACACCAAACACACACAAACACACACTCCACAGTCTCTTTATCCATTTATTCCTCCGCAACCGCTAAGGTCTTCTTGGCTTTTGTGAATAATGCCACAATGAACATGAGAGTGCAGATATGTTTACAAGATTGCAAGGTGATGATTTTATTTCCGTTGGGTATATGACCAGATGAAGGAATGCTTGGTCATGTGGTAGTTCTATTTTTAGTTTTTTAAAAAAATTTCCATACTATTTTCCATAATGGCTGTAAAAATCTACATTTCTACCAATATGATACAAGAGTTCTCTTTTCTCCATACCTTAACCAACATTTTGCTATCTTTTGACTTTTAAAAAAATTTATTTTTATTGTACTTTAAGTTCTAGGGTACATGTGCACAACGTGCAGGTTTGATACATAAGTATACATGTGCTGTGTTGGTTTGCTGTACCCATCAAGTCATCATTTATGTTAGGTATTTCTACTAACGCTATTTTTCCCCCAGCCCCCCACCCCCTGACATGCCCCAGTGTGTG
>NW_012102266.1:4373114-4374366 GCF_000951045.1 Mandrillus leucophaeus
TCAGCTACTTCACTTAGAATAGTGGTTTCCAGCTACATCTAGGTTGCCGCAAATGCCATTATTTCATTCCTTTTTATGGGTGAATAGTATTCCATGGTGTATGTGTGTATGTGTGTGTGTGTGTATATATATATATCATTAGGACTAATTTTCTTCCATTGACATGATATATATATTATATTATATATAATATATTACATATATAATATGCATATATAATATATTACCTGTCTCTTATACACATCTAGATGTGTATAAGAGACAGTATATATTCAGTTGAACTTATTACAAAGTTCAGCTAGGAGCTTCCTTCACTCTGTGGCCCCTCCTCAATTCTGCTGGTTGCCTTCCTTTCCCCAAGGACCTCTGTGAGATAAGGCCAGGAATGGCCTCCCTATGCTCGAGCTGAGGAATGGGAGTACCTAGAAGGCTCTTTCTGCGGCTGCTTCTACTTTTATATTTAGCTTGGCTTTGTAAATCCATTTTAGCTCTAGGTAAGGTTAAATCTTTCCATGATGTGGATTTTCAGGTTTCCCAGTGGGGATATGTGTTTAGAGGACTTTTCCCCCTCACACTTTGGGAACTCACAGTTTTTTGCCTGTCTTGGAGTGTTTGCAGCAGCAAGCCAGTGCTTTCAAAGGATCTGTGAATTCTTTTGGTTTTCCTGCTATGTTCCTGTGGTGGTTCTTAGAGCAAAAGTTCACAATGTGAGTCTCCAGATGCTGTTTAGTCTATCTGAGCAGGAGGTGCACCTTATTCCTGTCACCTACCTGCCATTTTCCCTTCTCTTTTTTCTTAGGCTAACTTAGGATTTGCCCATTTAATTTTTCAGAAAACTAACTCAGTTTTATTATTTCTGTGGTTTTTCTGTTCTCTATTTGACTTATTTTTGTTCTCGTTTTTATTATTTCCTTCTTTCTGCTAATTTTAGGTTTAGTTTGTTGTTTTTCTATTTCCTTGAGACATAATGCTAGACTATTCATTTAATATCTTTCTTTTTTTAATATAGTGCTTATTACTATAAACTTCCTTCTTAGAAATTCTTTTACTGAATTCCGTAAGTTTTGTTATGTTGTGTTTCCATTGCTGTTTGTCTCAAGATATGTTAAATTTTCTCTTTTAATTTCTTATTTGATCCGTTGGTTGTTCAGATGCAAAGTGTTCAATTTCCACATATTTATGAATTTTCCAAAATTCCTTCTGTTGATTTCTAGTTTTCTATCAATGTGGCCTGAAATAATGATATATGTAA
>NW_012102266.1:4375966-4379621 GCF_000951045.1 Mandrillus leucophaeus
CTGGATATGAAATTCTGGGTTGAAAATTCTTTTCTTTAAGAATGTTGAATATTGGCCCCCACTCTCTTCTGGCTTGTAGAGTTTCTGCCAAGAGATCTGCTGTTAGTCTGATGGGCTTCCCTTTGTGGGTAACTGAACCTTTCTCTCTGGCTGCCCTTAACATTTTTTCCTTCATTTTGACTTTGGTGAATCTGACAATTATGTGTCTTGGAGTTGCTCTTCTTGAGGAGTATCTTTGCTGCATTCTCTATATTTCCTGAATTTGAATATTGGCCTGCCTTACTAGGTTGGGGTAGTTCTCCTGGATAATATCCTGCAGAGTGTTTTCCAGCTTGGTTCCATTCTCCTCATCACTTTCAGGTACACCAATCAGACGTAGATTTGGTCTTTTCACATAATCACATATTTCTTGGATGCTTTGTTCATTTCTTTTTGGTCTTTTTTCTCTAGACTTCTCTTCTTGCTTCATTTCATTCATTTGGTCTTCAATCACTGATACTCTTTCTTCCAGTTGATCGAGTCGGTTCCTGAAGCTTGTGCATTTGTCACATAGTTCTCATGTCATGGTTTTCATCTCTTTCAGGTCATTTATGTACTTATCTGCATTGGTTATTCTAGTTATCCATTTGTCAAATCTTTTTTCAACGTTTTTAGTTTCTTTGGGCTGGGTTTGTAGTTCCTCCTTTAGCTCTGAGAAGTTTGATAGACTGAAGCCTTCTTCTCTCAACTCGTCAAAGTCGTTCTCCATCCAGCTTTGTTCCATTGCTGGTGAGGAGCTGCATTACTTTGGAGGGGGAGAGGCGCTCTGATTTTTTGAATTTTTAGCTTTTCTGCACTGCTTTTTCCCTATCTTTGTGGTTTTATCTGCCTTTGGTCTTTGATGATGGTGACTTACAGATGGGGTTTTGGTGTGGATGTCTTTTCTGTTTGTTGGTTTTCCTTCTAACAGTCAGGACCCTCAGCTGCAGGTCTGTTGGAGTTTGCTTGGGGTCTACTCCAGACCCTGTTTGCCTGAGTATCAGCAGTGGAGGCTGCAGAAGAGAGAATATTGCCGAACAGCAAGTGTTGCTGTCTGACTGTTGCTCTGGAAGCTTTGTCTCAGAGGTGTATCCAGCTGTGTGAGGTGTGAGGTGTCAGTCTGCCCCGAGTGGGGGATGTCTCCCAGTTAGGCTACACAGGAGTCGGGGACCCAGTTGGGCAGGGAGTCTGTTCTTAGATCTCAGCCTCCGTGCTGGGAGAATCACTAGTCTCTTCAAAGCTGTCAGACAGGGACATTTACATCTGCAGAGGTTTCTGCTGCTTTTTGTTTAGCTATGCCCTGTCCCCAGAGGTGCAGTCAACAGAGGCAGGCAGGTCTCCTGGAGCTGTGGTGGGCTCCATCCAGTTTGAGCTTCCAGGCCACTTTGTTTACCTACTTAAGCCTCAGCAATGGCGGGCGCCTATCCCCCAGCCTCACTGCTGCCTTGCAGTTAGATCTCAGACTGCTGTCCTAGCAATGAGGGAGGCTCTGTGGGTGTGGGACCCTCCGAGCCAGGTGCGGGATATAATCTCCTGGTGTGCCATTTGCTAAGACCCTTGGTAAAGTGCAGTATTAGGGTGGGAGTTACCCAATTTTCCAGGTGTTGTGTGTCTCAATTTCCCTTGGCTAGGAAAAGGAACTCCCTTCCCCATTGTGCTTCATGGGTGAGGCGATGCCTCGCCCTGCTTTCATTCTTGCTGGTTGGGCTGCACCCTCTGTCCTGCACCAACTGTCTGACACGCCCTAGTCAGATGAACTCAGTATCTCAGTTGGAAATGCAGAAATCACCCATCTTCTGTGTTGCTCATGGTGGGAGCTGGAGGCTGGAGCTGTTCCTGTTCCACCATCTTGGCACCCCCTGTTGTTTCTTTTCTTGTGCAGATGGTTTTTAGTTTGTTGTAGTTCCATATTTTTATTTTGGTTTTTGTTGCCTGAGTTTTTAGTATGGTATCAAAAAAATCATTGCCAAGGCCAATGTTCAGATGATTTTCCCCTGTCTTCTCTTTTAGGAGTTTCATAGTTTCTGGTCTTATATTTAAATCTGCATTCCATTTTGAGTTGATTTTTGTGTATGGTAAAAGGTAAAGGTTCAATTTCGTTCTTTTGCATGTGGAAATCCAGTTTTCCCAGCACCATTTATTGAAAAGACAATCCTCCATGTGTCTTCTTGGTGTTCTGGTAAAAAAAAAGTTGACCATTTATGTTTGGATTTATTTCTGGGTCTCTGTCCTATTCTACTCATCTTTGTGTCTGTTTTTATGCCAGTATGATACTGTTTTGATTACTGTAGCTTTGTAATATAGTTTTAAATAAGTATGATGCCTACAACTTTGTTCCCCCCCTCCCCGAATGGTTTTGGCCATTTGGGGACTTTTATGCTTCCATATAAACTTTAGTATTGCTTTTCTATTTCTATGGAGAATGTCATTGAGATTTTGATAGGAATTGCTTTGAATCTGTTTATTGCTTTGGGTAGTATGAATATTTTAACAATATTCTTCCAATCCATGAAAACAGGATACCTTTCCTGTACATTTATTTATTTCATTTTTAATTTCTTTTATTAGTGCTTTATAGTTTTCAGTATACAGGTCTTCTACCTCCTTGGTTAAATGTATTTCTAAAAAATGTTTTGGTTGCCATTGTAAGTGGGATTGTTTTATTGATTGCTTTTTCAGCTACGTCAGTATTTGTGTATTAAAATGCTACTGATTTCTTTGTGTGAGTTTTGTATTCTGCAACTTTACTTTCCTTAATTCACTTATTAGTTCTAGCAGTTTTTTGTGTGTGAAATCCTTGCACTTTTATACATATAGAATCATGTCATCTACAAATAGAGATAATTTTAATTACTTCTTTCTGATTTGAGTGCCCTTTTTATATATTTTTTTCTAACGCGATTGCTCTTGCTAGGACTACCAGTAGTATGTTGAATAGAAGTGGCAAGGGTAGACATCCTTGCCTCGTACCAGGTCTTCATGGAAAAGCTTTTAGTTTTTCCCCCTTGATTATAATGTTAGTTGTAGAGTTTTCATAAATGGCCTTTATTATGTTGAAGAAATTTCTTTGTTTACCCAAACTGTTAGGAATTTTTATTAAGAAAGGATTTTGGACTTTGCCAAATGCTTTTTCTGTATGAATTGAGAAAATTATGTGTTTTTTAATCTTTTGTTCTGTAAATGTGATGTATTACATTGATTTTCATATGTTAAACCAGTCTCACATGTCAGAGGTAAATCCCACTTTGTCATGATGTACATTCTTTTTTAATTTTTATTTGTATTTCAGTAGTTTTGGGGGAAAAGGTGGTGTTTAGTTGCGTGGAAAATTTCTTCAGTGGGTAATTTCTGAGATTTTGGTGCACCCATCAATGAAGCAGCATACTCTGTATCCTGTGTGTAGTCTTTTATTCCTCACCTCCTTCCCATCCTTCCCCCACCCTGAGTTCCCAAAGTCCATTATATCATTCTTATGCCTTTGTGTCCTCATGGCTTAGCTCTCACTTATAAGTGAGAACATACAACATTTGATTTTCCATTCCTCAGCTACTTCACTTAGAATAGTGGTTTCCAGCTACATCTAGGTTGCCGCAAATGCCATTATTTCATTCCTTTTTATGGGTGAATAGTATTCCAT
>NW_012102266.1:4379671-4381012 GCF_000951045.1 Mandrillus leucophaeus
TACTTTAAGTTCTAGGGTACATGTGCACAACGTGCAGGTTTGATACATAAGTATACATGTGCTGTGTTGGTTTGCTGTACCCATCAAGTCATCATTTATGTTAGGTATTTCTACTAACGCTATTTTTCCCCCAGCCCCCCACCCCCTGACATGCCCCAGTGTGTGATATTCCCCACCCTGTGTCCAAGTGATCTCATTGTTCAATTCAACCTACGAGTGTGAAAATGTGGTGTTTGGTTTTCTATCCTGTGATAGTTTGCTGAGAATGATGGTTTTCAGCTTCATCCATGTACCTGCAAAGGATATGAACTCATTCTTTTTTATGGCTGCATAGTATTCCATGGTGTATATGTGCCACATTTTCTTAATCCAGTCTGTCACTGATGGACATTTGAGTTGGTTCTGAGTCTTTGCTATTGTGAATAGTGCTGCAATAAACATACACGTGCATGTGTCTTTATAGTAGCATGATTTATAATCCTTTGGGTATATACCCAATAATGGGATGGCTGGGTCAAATGGTATTTCTAGTTCTAGATCATTAAGGAATCGCCACACTGTCTTCCACAATTTTTGAACTAATTTACATTCCCACCAACAGTGTAAAAGCGTTCCTATTTCTCCACATCCTCTCCAGCACCTGTTGTTTCCTGACTTTTTAATGATTGCTATTTTAACTGGTGTGAAATGGTATCTCATTGTGGTTTTGATTTGCATTTCTCTGATGAGCAGTGATGATGAGCATTTTTTCATGTGTCTGTTGACTGCATAGATGTCTTTTTTTGAGAAGTGTCTGTTCATATCATTTGCTTAATTTTTGATGGGTTATTTGTTTTTTTCATATAAATTTGTTTGACTTCTTTGTAGATTCTGGATATTAGACCTTTATCAGATGGGTAGATTGCAAAAATTTTCTCCCATTCTGTAGGTTGCCTGTTCACTCTGATGGTAGCTTCCTTTGCTGTGCAGAACCTCCTTAGTTTAATCAGATCCCATTTGTCTATTATGACTTTTGTTGCCGTTGCTTTTGGTGTTTTAGTCATGAAGTCCTTACCCATGCCTATATCCTGAATGGTACTGCCTAGGTTTTCTTCTAGGGTTTTTATGGTTTTAGGTCTAACATTTAAGTATTTAATCCATCTTGGATTAATTTTTGTATAAGGTATAACAAAGGGATCCAGTTTCAGCTTTCTACGTATGGCTAGCCAGTTTTCCCAGCACCATTTATTAATAGGGAGTCCTTTCCCCATTTCTTGTTTTTGTCAGGTTTGTCAAAGATCAGATGGTTGTAGATGTGTGGTATTATTTCTGAGTGCTCTGTTCTGTTCCATTGGTCTATAT
>NW_012102266.1:4381062-4390884 GCF_000951045.1 Mandrillus leucophaeus
ATTGCTGTTTGTCTCAAGATATGTTAAATTTTCTCTTTTAATTTCTTATTTGATCCGTTGGTTGTTCAGATGCATAGTGTTCAATTTCCACATATTTATGAATTTTCCAAAATTCCTTCTGTTGATTTCTAGTTTTCTATCAATGTGGCCTGAAATAATGATATATGTAAGTTCAATCCTCTTAAATGTGTTAAGACTTGGATTAACAAGTTTAACATACAGTCTAGCCTAAAAAATATTCTATGTGTGCTGGGAGAAGATATGTATTCTACTGTTGTTAAATGGGAAGTCCTGTATATGTGTTAGGTCCATTCAGTCAAAAGTACAATTAAAGTTCAGTATTTACTTGGCTGGGAGTGGTGACTGATGCCTGTAGTCCCAGCACTTTGGGAGGCTGAGGTGGGTGGATCATGAGATCTGGAGATTGAGACCATCCTGGCTAACACGGTGAACCACCATCTGTACTGAAAATACAAAAAATTAGCCAGGTGTGGTGGCTGGCACCCGTAGTCCCAGCTACTCAGGAGGCTGAGGCAGGAGAATGGCGTGAACCTGAGAGGCAGAGCTTGCAGTGAGCCAAGGTCACGCCACTGCACTCCAGTCTGGGTGACAGACTGAGACTCCTCAAAAAAAAAAAAAAAAAAAAAAAAGAAAAAGAAAAAGAAAAAAAAAGTTCAGTATTTACTTATGGACCTTCTGTATGGTTGATCTATCCACTGTTAAATGGAATGTTGAAGTTCCCTACTGTTGCATTGCAATTTATTTCTCCTGTCATACGCATTAATATTTTCTTTGTTTATTTAGATGCTCTGATGTTTTGTCATAGATATTTGTGATGGTTATGTTCTCTTGAATTCACTCATTGAAATAATGACCTTCTTTGTCTCTTGTAACACTTTGTGACTTGAAGTCTGTTTTATTGTTTATAAGCATAGTTACCCTGTCTTTTTGGTTACCAATTGAATTGAATATCTTCTTTCATCCCTTCACTTTCAGCCTATGTGTGTTCTTAGAGCTTAAGTGGGTCTCTTTTAGTCAACATGTAGTTGGCTCTTATTTTTAAAAAACATTAATTCAGTCACTCTGTTGTTTGATTGGAGAATTTAATCCATTTACATTCAAAGTCATTAGTGATAGGTAAGGACTCCCTATTGCCATTTGGTTATTTGTTTTTGGTTGTTTTGTATCTCTTCTATTCTTTTCTTTTTCTCTTGTTGTCTGCCTTTGTGATTTGATAATATTCTGAATTGTTAAGATTTGATTACTTTCTCATTATTGTTTGTATATCTTCTATAGTTTTTTTTTGTGATTACCATGAGGCTTACATAAAATATTTTATTATCAACTATCTAAAGTTGATAACAATTTGATTTCTTCACATGCAAAAACTCTAGACTTCCACTCCCTCACACACAACTTATGTTTTTGATGTTAAAATTTGCATATTTTTATATGTTTATTCCTTAACAATTTGTTACAACTTTTGTTATTTTTAACTGTTTTGAGTTTAGCTGTCATACTGGAGATTTGTATAATTTATATACCATCATTTCAGTATTGAATATTCTGGATTTGACTATCTCTGAGTTAAATAAATAAAAACTCTATGTATGTACCAGTGACTTTTATACTTTCATATGTATTCATTATAGTAATTATCACCCTTTAGTTTCCTTTGAAGAGCTCCTTGAAGCATTTCTTGTAAGACCGGTCTAATGGTAACAAACTTCTTTAGCTTTTGCTTGTTTGGGAAAGACTTTATTCTCCTCCATTTCTGAAGGACAGCCCTGCTGGGTATAGTATTCTTGGCTGCCAATTATTTTCTTTCATAACTTTGAATATATCATCCCATTTTTTTCTGGCCTATAAGATGTTCACTGAGAAATTCAGTGATAATATTATAGTGATTCCCTTATGTGTGACTTGATGCTTTTCTTTTCCCTTTTAAATTATCTGTTTGTCTTTGACTTTTGACAGTTCAATTATAATATACTTCAGAGAGAACCTCTTTAGTTGTATCTGTTTTTGGGCTTCTGATCCTCATGGATCTGGTTGCCCATATTTCTTTCAAGACTTGAGAAGTTTTCAGCAATGATTTTGTTAAAGAAACTTTCTGCCTCTTTCTCTGTCTTTTCCCCTTTTAAAACTACCATAATATGAAAATTTGTTAATGGTGTCCCATAAGTCCCATAGGCTATCTTCATTCTTTTTATTCTTTTTCCCTCTGATTGAATCTCTTTAAAAGAGCTGTCTTCTAATTCACAGATTCTTTCTTCTGTTTGATCTAGATGCAATTTGTAAATTTGTAAGTTTTCATTTTTTGGGTGTCAGTTGCTGGAGAATTATTGTATTTAGCTGAGGGAATCTCTCTATTGTGTTTAGCTGAAGGAATCATGTTTGACACAATCCACAGGTAGCCACAGCAGCATGAAAAGAAAGGGCACAGGTTCCTAGAGAGGCTGTGGAGCTAGATTCCTGGGCTCAGGCTCTTGCAAAACTACTGTAGCACCTGGGACTTGAGGCACAGGTTCATTTTCCAAAACACAGGATGCAGTCCTTTCACTAATCCAGTGTTTGTTGCTCTGAGATGTACCCTAGAATATTTTGCCTTGGAGAAGGAATGTTGCTATTGTTCTGACCCTGGAGAGCAAGGTGCAGCACTCGCAAGGCTCTAGGGAAGAAGAGGTACTCTGGACACTTGGCTCCTGAGGAGCAGGGCACGGATGCAGTTGTGGCCCAGAACTAATACAGCATAGCAGCAACTTGGGATCTGGCTGATGAGTTACCACACAATGGTGACTCTAGACCTTGAGATAGCGGGACATGGCACTAGACTAGGCTTTGTGAGGCCAGGTACAACAGCAACAAGGACTCAGAAATGGCAAGATGCTGCTGGGGCTTGGGCCATGGGGAGTGGAGAGTTGCATAGTAATGTCTCCACTTTCTGGAGATGCAAGTTGCCACAGCAGCTCAGACTGCAGGGAGCTTGTTCAGTTCCAGGTATGTGGGGCACTTGGCAGTTCAACCTGGAAGGTGAGGTGGCACAGTTCAGCCAAGGCTCTCATTCCTGGGATATAATGTGCTGTGTCTGCTTAACTCCAGAAAGCATGGATACATGAGTCAGCGAAACCTCCACATCCTTAGGGGACAAGGCTATGGTGGTGGGAGATGCAACTGCTCTGATGTGCCAGAGGCTTAGGGTCCCTGGGGATTAGGTGCTTCCTTACCTGCAACACTGAGTAGGGCGATCAACTGCTCCACTCTGAGGCCTGAAGTCTCTTGGGGTGAGCTACCACTTCAGTGTGGTCCTAAGGGGAAACTGTACCAGCAACTAGCTGAGGAGGATAAAATTGCTCTGTAGTAGCTTATTCTGAGCTGATAGGTCATAGCAACAGCTTGACTCAGGGCTGCACACTATTAGTTGGGCATGTTGCAGTGGCAGCAAAGCCTCAGAGATGGAGGGATGCAGTGGCTATTGTCCTGGAAGCAGGATGCCCACATGCAGTGACTCTGGTTCCAAGATGGTGCAGTGCAGCAGCAGCATGGGACATGGAAGTGGGGCACAATATTGGCTCTTTCTCGGGAGGTGGCTCAGGGTATGGACTCTGGGAAGCTCTATCAGTGTGGCTCAGAGCCTGTGAGGCTGTAGGAGTCTCCAGTAGTAAAGACTAAGGTGGCTGCAGTGGTGATGGGAGCTACTTACGTCCTCTTGCTTACCATTTCCCTGCATGAAAGAATCTCCCCTGGTTCTGAGTTGATTCTCACTGCCTGTGGGGTGGCTGAGACAAGGTGTTTCTTTCACTTTCCTTTGAGGCTATCCTGAATTTCTTTGCTTGACAATATTTCCACTGCTTCTTTGCTATTTTCTGGAGCTCTCCTTTAGTTTATTTTGGCTGAACTATAGTTGTTAGTTAGTTAATTAATTAATTTATTTATTGTGGGAGAAAGAATGCTAGGAGCTTCCATCTGCCATCTTGTTGATGTCACTACTCATTTTATTCTTTCTTATATGATTTATAAGCAGTATTTTTAAACATTATTTGTCCATTTAATCTAACCAGTCAAATTTATTAGTGAAAAGATTGTCAATATCTTCATCATATTATTAATGTCTTTAATTATTTATGTTCATATTTTTTAGTGTTTTCCTTTTTAATTTTTCTTTTTTGTTCTATTTTCTTGTTATGTTTTGCCAGGGGTTTCCCAATTTTACTGATCTTTTCAAACAATCAAATTTTGGCTTTGTATTGTATTATTCAATTGAATATTTGTTTTTTATTTCACTGATTTTTTTCTTTATTCCTTCTTTATACATGTTCTGGTTTGATTTATTTTTTATTTCTACCTTCTTGAGACAAAAGCTGAATTAATTTATGTTTAGGCTTGTTTCTCTTCTGGTATATGCACTAAGGCTACTAACTTCCTTTTAAGCACTAATTTTGCTGCATCCCACCAGTTTCGTACTGCTATATCTCACTAGTTGATTATCATTTTGTTCGCATTATTTTTATATTTCTGTTGTGGTTTGTTCTTTGACCCATGGGTGAGTCAGAAGTTTACTATTTCATTTATAAGAGGCTTATTATTTCTAATTTATTTGTTTATACTTTCATTTCAGTAGGTATTTTCCAATTTTTTAAAGGCTGTATTGAGTTATTACTGGCCTAAATTAATTTTACTCTGTTCACAAAACAAAATAAGAAAAATTTTAATTTTAAAAAATTTGATAAAACTTGTTTTATATCTCAGAGTGTGGTATCAAATTGGGCTAAAGTTTCATCACGATATAATTCTGAAAATAATGTAAATTCTGTTACTGTTGAGGGCTGTTTACATATATGTCATAGATCTGTTTTGTTAATTGTACTTAATGCTAATTCACATGTCCTTATGAAATGTTTTGTGTTTGCCTGTTCTGTCAACTATTACAGAAACTGTGCTAAAGTCTTCATTCTGTGAATGTGTCTGTTTCTCTTTCTAATGTTCTGTCAGTTTTTACTTTGAATATTTTTGAAGATATTTTGTTACAAATGTCTAGATTTAGAATTGTTATAGCTTCTTGTGTTTACCACTTTATCGTGATGAGATATTCTGTTTCCCTAGTTATTCAAGTCTACCTTGTGTGATACTAGCATAGCTAATCCAGCTTTCCTTGGTTAGCGTATGCATGGCATGTTTTTCAATTTTAGGTGAACTATTTCATTGTTCTCATATTGAAGGCATGTCTCTTATAGGCAGCATATTGTTTGTTTTTTGATTTTTATCCACTCTGATAAAGTTAGCTTTCTACTTGGAATGTCTATTCTATTTTTTTTTTTTTTTTTTTTCTTTAACTCTATTGAGATTGCCCTTTCTGCTGGCTTTTTGCTTTTGCTGCCTAAATTCTATTCTGTGTTCAGAAATGGGGAAGTTCCCCAGGGAAAATACAGCTGCAGGTAATCTGTTCACTATTCTCACCAGTGTTTTCAATGGTGTGTACCTGAGCTTTGTCACCTCACTATACTTCAACATTTGGCAAATAGCTTGAGGAGAAAACCAACTGTGTGTTGAGGTCCTTAAAAGTTTCCATTTGTATCACTTCATTGCCATCGTAATGCCAAAAGCACTCCTGGTTTTGCTCTCCCCAAGCAGAAACCTTGTCTTTGGGCCAATCCCAGATTTTCAGTGTCTAGCATAAGTCAAATGTCAACAAATGTTTCCAAAGAGTAGATAGTTGCAATCCATTAACTCAATACCTGTAATTTCCCACTTGTAAAAATTTAGTCCTTAAATTCTCATCGCTTCTGCAGCTATCAATGGGTCATTTAATACATAGGCACATATAGATGTACAGACATATTCAACTTTATTGGTTGTTTTTGTAGAGTGCTTTTTTCTACTGGAAATTAATTCATCATTTCTCAAGTTTTTCACTTAGACTAAAATAGTTTCTCTAGTTTATAATTTATTTGTATCTTAAAAATTACATTATTATTGCAGAAAAATTAGAAAATGATATGAAAAGAAGAAAGGTAAATTCCTCTTTAAATACACTGTTTTAGTAATCTATAACTAATATAGTTTGGATGTTTTGTTCCCTCCAAATCTCATGTAGAAATGTGACCTCCAGTGCTGGAGATGGACCTAGGGAGGTGTTTGAGTCATGAGAGAATATCCTTTATGAATGGCTTGGTGCCTTCCCTGTGGCTATCAGTTACCACAAGATCTGAGTGTTAAAAAAAGATTCTGGGACTTCCTCTCCCTCTCTCTTGCTCCCTCTTTTACCGGGTGACATGCCTGCTTCCCCTTCATCTTCTGTCATGATTGTAAGCTTCCTGAGGTTCCCATCAGAAGCAGAGTAGATACTAGTGTCATGCTCGTACAGCCCATGGAGCTGTGAACCAAATAAACTTATTTTCTTTATAAATTACCTAGGCTCAGGTATTCCTTTATAGGATGTAAAACAGACTGTTTTGTGTATTGTTTGATACAAAATAACTGTATATCAAACAAACTTATATCTCAGAGGCTTAAAAATCCTTTTATTGTTACCCACATGGTGGGTCTGGTAATGTTTGGTTGGATAATTTGTACTATATACCTGTGTCGTTTTCAAAAGAATTCGTTTTCAAGATGTCATCCTCATTCTCGTATTTGTCACTTTGGTGAGACCTGTCCACATGGCCTCAACTTCCCACAGTATGGCAGCCTAAGGGTAACTGACCTTTTTATATAGTGACTCAGAGCTCCATGAGACTAAGAAAAAGGCCGGCAGTTGTTTTAAAGCCTGGCCTCAGAACCAGAATGACATGACTTCCATCATACTTTATTGGTCAAAGCAGTCATAGGCCAGCCCAGATTCAACAAGGAGGAAGTAGAGCCCGTCTCTCAATAGGAAGAGTATCAATTTGCAACCATCTTTAGTCTGTCTTGTTCCATTCAGAGAATTATTCTCAGTATCTTGGCAAAATCATTTAGTAATAACAGCTTTCGTTGAGTATGCCCACATTGTACATTATTTCATTTCATCATTATAACACGGTGAGGGAGTACCTATGAATATATCAAATATTTAATATCTTATTTACTTTTATATAGCAGTTTAATTACACATGTAAAACATGAACACATACTTGTTAGAGAAAAAGCTAAAATGATACAGAAGTATATAGAGTAAAAACAAAATTTCCTCTAAAATCCCTCCCTCAATTTATCTTTTCTGAGATAATTCTGGTTAGTAATCTAATGTGTATCTTTCCAGAACTTTCATGTGAATTTTCATACTTGTATATTTGTTACCAATCACACTTGGCCCTGACATTTTTGGTGCTAGACATGAACATGATGCATTCATGCGGAAAGTATGGCTCAAAACTATGGTCCCACACAAATGAAAATAAGAAAGCCTAACCTGCTCCCAATTATTCAAGGTTCTTGTCTTTCCTCTTGTCAGTAAAATATCGTTAGCCATTTCCCAGTACTTTGATGACTTTTCAATGCTTCAAGCAAAGTCATAGCTTTCATTTCCTAGAGATTATTTTCTTTTATTAACAATCATAGGTCTGTAATCCATGTCAAAAATGTAGGTGACCAATGCATTTCAAACAAGGATAATGTCAAATAGCTTTTGACATTATCTTATTACCTCACTTAATTATTTTACAAGTCTGATTATTAAATATCTCCCTTAGGAAAAAACAGATTCCTAGCTTTATAAGACTTAAATAAATAACCTATTTATTTTTTAATGTGACTTCCATATGAGTTTTACTTTAAAATTCTTATGTATATAAATATTTAAACATTTGAAACTAAGGAAAATGCAGAAGAAAGCAAAGTTATTCATAGCATCATTTAGTTTTAGGGTCATAAGTCAGCACAAGTTCAACAATCTTATCATCATGCCCAGCAGAGAATTACCTTCACCAGGCTCCTGAATAAGAATTATATGTCTTTAGGTGAAGCATAACTGATGGCCAGTTTTAGTTTTGATTCCTTAAAATAATATATTTTTTAAAAAACTATACAAGCCTAAATTTAAGGAATCAATTATTAATAGCAGTCATTCATACTATAATGCTTTCAAAATTCAAATATTTGTATCACTGATTTGGTCACATTTAGTTCTATGTTCTTGTAAACTAGAAATGTGCTTTGTGTCTATAATGCTTAACTTTCTGTCTGAACACATGATTCCATCTCCTTTGCCCTTTTTGGGGGTATCTTCTCTGTCATTTATAATCTCCTGTTTTGAATATGCAAGCTGTCTCTTCCTACAGGACTCCTCATCTTTAAGTGTTCAGGATTTCTCTATCCCAAAACAAGTTTTTCATCTTTTCCCTTCACCTCTGCTTAATCTATTGATGCGGCCTTTTCTTTGTTAAATTTATTGAAAGAGTTCACTGGATGTTTCTGTTTTCTTTTGTCCCTCTACTCCTAGATCAGTGTTCATTTCCAGCACCAGGCTGCTGGACCACCACCCCTTTTCACAGTTGATGCTGTTTGTCACCACTGCTTTTTTTTTTTTTCTAGAATGCAAATAGATTCTTTATTGTATATGCCCCCCTTAGGCAAGAGATTAAGCAGGATCAGTAAAAACCAGGGCAACAGGCCACAATTTTCACTAAACCAGAATACATTTGAGTGTTTCTTACAAAATTTGTCGCAATCACATAGATTTCAAAGACTGGGGGCTCTGGAGCAGAGAAGTTTCCATAGAGTACTGTTTGCCCCCAGATGCCTCCCTTAGCCCTCAAATACCCGAGAGTTCACCCTTAGGGGGCTATCGTTTTGGGGTAAACATTTCCTCTGTCTCTGATTTTCTTATTTTTTTAATGTTTTGTTATACTTTAAGTACTGGAATACAAGTGCAGAATGTGCAGGTTTGTTGCATAGGTATACACGTGCCATGGTGGTTTGTTGCACCCATCAAACTGTCATCTATATTAGGTATTTCTCCTAATGCTATCCATCCCATAGCCACCCCCCAGCCCCTAACAGGCCCCAATGTGTGTGATGTTCCCCTCCCTGTGTCCATGTGTTCTCATTGTTCAACTCCCGCTTATAAGTGAGAATATGCGGTGTTTGGTTTTCTGTTCTGTGTTAGTTTGCTGAGAATGATGGTTTCCAGCTTCATCCATGTCCCTGCAAAGGACATGAAGTTATCCTTTTTTATGGCTGCATAGTATTCCAGGGTGTATTTGTGACACATTTCCTTCATCTAGTCTATCATTGATGGGCAGTTGGGTTGGTTCCAAGTCTTTGCTATTGTGAACAGTGCTGCAATAAACATATGTGTTTATGTGTCTTTATAGTAGATTGTTTTATGATCCTTTGGGTATATACCCAGTAATGGGATTGCTGGGTCAAATGGTATTTCTGGTTCTAAATCTTGAGGAATCACCACACTGTCTTCCACAATTGTTGAACTAATTTACACTCCCACCAACAGTGTAAAAGTGTTATTTCTCCACATCCTCTCCAGCATCTGTTGTTTCCTGACTTTTTTATGATCACTATTCTAACTGGTGTGAGATAGTATCTCATTGTGGTTTCTGTTTCCATTTCTCTAATGACCAGTGATGATGAGCTTTTCTTCATATGTTTGTTGGCTGCATAAATGTCTTCTTTTGAGAAGTGTCCCATCACTATGCAAACATCACAGGCATTCCTATACACCAATAATAGACAAACAGAGGGCCAAATCATGAGTGAACTCCCATTCACAAGTGCTACAAAGAGAATAGGAATACAACTTACAAGGGAGATGAAGGACCTCTTAAAGGAGAGTTACAAACCACTGCTCAAGGAAATGAGAGGAGACAAACAAATGGAAAAACATTC
>NW_012102266.1:4392254-4395269 GCF_000951045.1 Mandrillus leucophaeus
GAAAATGCAGAAGAAAGCAAAGTTATTCATAGCATCATTTAGTTTTAGGGTCATAAGTCAGCACAAGTTCAACAATCTTATCATCATGCCCAGCAGAGAATTACCTTCACCAGGCTCCTGAATAAGAATTATATGTCTTTAGGTGAAGCATAACTGATGGCCAGTTTTAGTTTTGATTCCTTAAAATAATATATTTTTTAAAAAACTATACAAGCCTAAATTTAAGGAATCAATTATTAATAGCAGTCATTCATACTATAATGCTTTCAAAATTCAAATATTTGTATCACTGATTTGGTCACATTTAGTTCTATGTTCTTGTAAACTAGAAATGTGCTTTGTGTCTATAATGCTTAACTTTCTGTCTGAACACATGATTCCATCTCCTTTGCCCTTTTTGGGGGTATCTTCTCTGTCATTTATAATCTCCTGTTTTGAATATGCAAGCTGTCTCTTCCTACAGGACTCCTCATCTTTAAGTGTTCAGGATTTCTCTATCCCAAAACAAGTTTTTCATCTTTTCCCTTCACCTCTGCTTAATCTATTGATGCGGCCTTTTCTTTGTTAAATTTATTGAAAGAGTTCACTGGATGTTTCTGTTTTCTTTTGTCCCTCTACTCCTAGATCAGTGTTCATTTCCAGCACCAGGCTGCTGGACCACCACCCCTTTTCACAGTTGATGCTGTTTGTCACCACTGCTTTTTTTTTTTTTCTAGAATGCAAATAGATTCTTTATTGTATATGCCCCCCTTAGGCAAGAGATTAAGCAGGATCAGTAAAAACCAGGGCAACAGGCCACAATTTTCACTAAACCAGAATACATTTGAGTGTTTCTTACAAAATTTGTCGCAATCACATAGATTTCAAAGACTGGGGGCTCTGGAGCAGAGAAGTTTCCATAGAGTACTGTTTGCCCCCAGATGCCTCCCTTAGCCCTCAAATACCCGAGAGTTCACCCTTAGGGGGCTATCGTTTTGGGGTAAACATTTCCTCTGTCTCTGATTTTCTTATTTTTTTAATGTTTTGTTATACTTTAAGTACTGGAATACAAGTGCAGAATGTGCAGGTTTGTTGCATAGGTATACACGTGCCATGGTGGTTTGTTGCACCCATCAAACTGTCATCTATATTAGGTATTTCTCCTAATGCTATCCATCCCATAGCCACCCCCCAGCCCCTAACAGGCCCCAATGTGTGTGATGTTCCCCTCCCTGTGTCCATGTGTTCTCATTGTTCAACTCCCGCTTATAAGTGAGAATATGCGGTGTTTGGTTTTCTGTTCTGTGTTAGTTTGCTGAGAATGATGGTTTCCAGCTTCATCCATGTCCCTGCAAAGGACATGAAGTTATCCTTTTTTATGGCTGCATAGTATTCCAGGGTGTATTTGTGACACATTTCCTTCATCTAGTCTATCATTGATGGGCAGTTGGGTTGGTTCCAAGTCTTTGCTATTGTGAACAGTGCTGCAATAAACATATGTGTTTATGTGTCTTTATAGTAGATTGTTTTATGATCCTTTGGGTATATACCCAGTAATGGGATTGCTGGGTCAAATGGTATTTCTGGTTCTAAATCTTGAGGAATCACCACACTGTCTTCCACAATTGTTGAACTAATTTACACTCCCACCAACAGTGTAAAAGTGTTATTTCTCCACATCCTCTCCAGCATCTGTTGTTTCCTGACTTTTTTATGATCACTATTCTAACTGGTGTGAGATAGTATCTCATTGTGGTTTCTGTTTCCATTTCTCTAATGACCAGTGATGATGAGCTTTTCTTCATATGTTTGTTGGCTGCATAAATGTCTTCTTTTGAGAAGTGTCCCATCACTATGCAAACATCACAGGCATTCCTATACACCAATAATAGACAAACAGAGGGCCAAATCATGAGTGAACTCCCATTCACAAGTGCTACAAAGAGAATAGGAATACAACTTACAAGGGAGATGAAGGACCTCTTAAAGGAGAGTTACAAACCACTGCTCAAGGAAATGAGAGGAGACAAACAAATGGAAAAACATTCCATGCTCATGGATAGGAAAAATCAATATTGTGAAAATGGCCATACTGCCCAAAGTAATTGATAGATTCAATGCTATCCCCATAAGCTACCATTCACTTTCTTCACAGAATTGGAAAAAACTACTTTAAATTTCATATGGAACCAAAAAGGAGCCCATATAGCCAAGACAATCCTAAGCAAAAAGAACAAAGCTGGAGGCATCACGTTACCTGACTTCAAACCATGCTACAAGGCTACAGTAACCAAACAGAGTGGTGGTACTGGTACCAAAACAGAGATAAAACAGAGATATAGACCAATGGAACAGAACAGAGGCCTCAGAAATAACGCCACACATCTACAACCATCTGATCTTTGACAAACCTGACAAAAGCGATGGGGAAAGGATCCCCTATTTAATAAATGGTGCTGGGAAAACTGGCTAGCCATATGCAGAAAACTGAAACTGGACCCCTTCCTTACACCTTATACAAAAATTAAGATGGATTAAAAACTTAAACGTAAGACCTAAAACCATAAAAACCTTAGGAAAAAAACCTAGGCAATACCATTCAGGACATAGGCATGGGCAAAGACTTCATGACAAAAACACCAAAAGCAATGGCAACAAAAACCAAAATTAACAAATGGGATCTAATTAAACTAAAGAGCTTCTGCACAGCAAAAGGAACTATCATCAGAATGAACAGGCAACCTAGAGAATGGGAGAAAATCTTTGCAATCTATCCATCTGACAAAGGGTTAATATCCAGAACCTACAAGGAACTTAAACAAATTTACAAGAAAAAAGAGTCCCTCCACTGCTTTTTTTTTTTTTTTTAGACGGAGTTTCAACCTGTCACCCAGGCTGGAGAGCAGTGGCATGATCTGGTCTCACCACAAGCTCCACCTCCCAGGTTCAAGGATTCTCCAGCCTCAACCTCCCAAGTAGCTGGGAATACAGGTGTGCACCACCGAGTCTGGCTAATTTTTTTTTTTTTTTTTTTTT
>NW_012102266.1:4395504-4404522 GCF_000951045.1 Mandrillus leucophaeus
TGCTTTTTAAATGAAAATCTATTTTCCTTTTACTCTCAGGCCATGAGTCACACTTGCCTGGCTGTCTGATGTGATTTCTTCCTCTGTGATATTTTTTGCTGGCTTCATGCATTGGCTATCTTACGTTCTGTGGCCAGATCTCTTCAGTAAATGCCATTCTCCTGGACTAGACTCATCCACTTTTAGGACTACCACTTCTATCCAAATGAGACATTAAGAAAACCTTTTATATTGAAATAATTGTAGACAGAGCATTGCAAAAATAGTGAGGTCCCACGCACCCATCAGGCAGCTTCCCCAATGGTGACATCTTATGTAATTATAGTGAATTTTCAGAAACAGAAAATTGATTGACACAATACAATTAAGTAAACTACAGACCTCATTAGACACAGACCTTTCACTACTTTTTGCATCACTTGTTTTTGCACATATTTATGTTTAATTCTATGATATTTTATTGTACATACGGATTTGTAAAATCACCATTAAATCCATGATACAGAACTATTCCTTCACCACAATGGAACATCATAGTGCTAACTCCTTTATAGTTATACTGTCCATCCTCTTCCATAACTTCCAAAAGTTATGGAGGGTATAACTATAAGGAGGGTATAATTGTAACAAACGGAGGGTATAACTATAAGGAGTATCTACCCTTCATTGCTATTATTTTGTCATTTTACAATTCTATCTAAATGAATCCTAAAATATGCAACTATTTTAGATTGGCTTTTCTTCACTTAGCATAATGTCCTAAGATTCATCCAGGTTGCTGCATGTATTAATAGTATTTTATACTATTACATTGCTGAGTAATATTCCATTTTATGGATATGTCACAGACAGTTTAATCATGAACCTATTGAAAGATATACATATTGTTTCTAGTTTTTAGCTGTTACAAATAAAGCTGCTATGAACATTCATGTACAGGTTTTTATGTGTACTTAAGTTTTCTCTACCATAGGGTAAGTGCCCATTGGTAAGTCCTACCAGCAATGTGTGAGCTATTCACTCTCCGCCTATCTTCACTAGCATTTATTAGCATTATAGTATTAGTGTTATCAGTGTTTTTTATTACCGTTTTAATAGGTGTGCAGTGGTATCTTGAGTTTTTAACTTGTGTTTTCCTAATGGCTAACAAAGTTTAACATCGTTTGATGTATTTATTTGCCATCCATGTATCTTCTTTAGAGAAGCGTCAGTTCATGTCATTTACGTGTTTTCTACTTGAATTGCTTGTTTTACTACTGTCATTGTTAGACAGGTTTTAAATAAATTCTGGGCATGAGCTCTTTGCCAGACACATTTTTCAGGTAATATTTGTGGTTTTAAAATATTTTCTCTAGTTAATGGCTTATTTTTTTGAGCCTGTTTACATGGTCTTACTCCTGCCATGTTAGTATTTTTTACTGGTTGTTTTGTAACCTTCTCTTCCTTCTTTCCTTCCTTCCTGTCTTCCTTTTAGTGAATGTGATTTTCTCTGGTAGTATAATTTAATTTCTTACTTTTTATTCTTGGGGTATATTTTATATGTTTTTTGATTTGTGGTTACCACGAAGCTTTCAAATACTATTTTATAGCCCATTATTTTAAACTGATAACAGCTTAACACTAATTTCCCAAAAAACAAGCATACAAAAAGAAAACTAATAAAAACTCTACATTTTAACTTTGTACGCCCTGCTTTTAAATTTTTTGTTTTTTTTCTTTATGTTTTATTGTACTGTCTTTGTTTGAAAAGTTGTTATAGTTATTATTTTTGATTTTGATTTTAGTCTTTCCACTTAAGAGTAGTTTATACATCACAATTATAGTGTTATAATATTCTGTGTTTTACTATTACCAGTGAGTTTTGTACCTTCTGATGATTTCTTCTTGCTCATTTATATCCTTTTCTTAAAGGTTGAAGAACTCCCTTTAGCACTTCTTGTAAGACATATTTGGTGTTGATGAAATCCCTTAGCTTTTGTTTGTCTGAGAAGGTCTTTATTTCTTCTTCATGCTTGAGGAATATTTTTGCCTGATATAGTACTTTAAAGTAAAGTGTTTTTTTCTTTCTTTTTTTTTTTTTTACCCCAGCACTTTCAATATGTCATGCCACTCTCTCTTGGCTTGTAAAGTCTGCTGCCAGGTGTATTTAAGCTCCATTATATGTCGTTTGTTTTTTTCTCTTGCTGCTTTAGGATTCTTTTTTTTAATCCTTAACCTTTGAGAATTTGATTACTAAATGCCTTGAGGTAGTCTTCTCTGGGTTAAATCTGCTTAGTGTTCTGTAATTTTCTTGTACTTGATAGTGATATTTTTCTCTAGGTTTGGGAAGTTCTCTGATATTATCCCTTTGCATAAACTTTCTACCTCTATCTCTTTCTCTACCTCCTGTTTAAGTCCAGTAACTCTTAGATTTGTCCTTTTGAGGCTATTCTAAATCTTGTCGATGTGCTTCATTGCTTTTTATTCTTTTTTCTTTCATCTCCTTCAATTGTGTGTTTTCAAATATCCTGTCTTCAAGCTCACTAATTCTTTCTTCTGCTTGATCGGTTCTGCCATTAAGAGACCCTGATACATTCTTCAGTATGCCAGTTGCATTTTTAAACTCTAGACTTTTTTGCTTCATTTTTAAAAATTAATCTCTTTGTTAAATTTATGTGATAGAATTCTGAATTCCTTCTCTATGTTATCTTCAAATTGTTTGAGTTTCCTCAAAACACCTATTTTGAATTCTCTGAAAGGTCACATATCTCTGCTTTTCCAGGATTTGTCCCTGGTAGCTTATTTAGTTCATTTGTTGAGGTCATATTTTCCTGGGTGGTCTTGATGCTTGTAGATGTTTGTTTGTATCTGGGCATTAAGTAGTTAGGTATTTATTGTAGTCTTTGCATTCTGGGCTTGTTTGTGTTCATCCTTTCTGGGAAGGCTTTCTATTTATTTGAAGGCACTTGGGCCACAAGCCCAATAATGCTATTGTTTTTGCAGACTCCTAGAGGGACCACCTTGGTTGTTTTGAATAAGATCCAGAAGAATTCTGTGGATTAACAGGCAAAGACTCTTGCTCTTTTCCCTTACTCTCTCCCAAGCAAATGGAATGCCTCTGTCTGTGCTGAGCTGCCTGGAACTGGAGTGTGGTGGTATAAGCACTCCTGTGGCTACCACCACTGGTACTGTGCTGGGTCAGACCTAAAGCCAGCATAGAACTGGGTCTCACCCAAGGCCCACCCTAACCACTACCAAGCTACCTATATTCACTCAAGGCCATAGGGCTCTACAATTAGCAGGTGATAAAGCCAGATCTATGTCCTTCTCTTAAGAGTTCTCCCAGACCCCAGGTGTATCCAGAGATACTGGTGGGGAGCCAGGGATTGGAGTCAAAAACCTTAGAAATTTGCCTGATGTTCTATTCTACCACGACAAAGTTGACACTCAAACTGCAATAGAAAGTTCTTCCTGCTCTTCCTTCCGCTTTCCACAGACAGAGGAGCATCTCCCTGTGGCCACCACCAGCCCACAGAGGGTTCTGCCAGGCCACTGCTGATGTTCACATAAAGCCTAAGGGCTCTTCAGTCAGCTTATGGTGAATGCTGCCAGCTCTGGGATTCACCCATCAGGGCAATGGGCTTCTCTTTGGCCCAGGGCAGGTCCAGAAATGCTGTCCAAGAGCCTATTCTTGGACTCTAAGAGCCTGCTTGTTGCTCCACCCTACTGTGGCCAAGCTGGTACCTAAGGTGCAAGACAAGGTCCCCTTTACTTTTCCCAAACTGAGGGAGTCTTTTACTGCAGCCTCCACAGCTAGGAATGTGCCAGGTCACATTTGAAGTCAGCATGTCTCAGAGACCAAGGCTCATGGTGAACTACCTGGGTATTGCTGCTGGTTATTCAGGACCTAAGGATGCTATAGTTAGCAAGTAGTAAATCTTGCCAGGACTGGGTTCTTCCCTTGAAGTCAGTGAATTCCTTTTTGGCCTAGAGTGTGTCTAGAAACACATAGCTCCTGTTATCCAGGAGCTATGGCCTGGAATGAGGTCCTCACAACTCTGCCCAGTGCTCTGTCCTACTGTGGCTGAGCTGGTATCCAACATGTGAGACATAGTCCTCTTTACTCTTTGCTCTCCTCTCCTTAAGCAGAAGGAGAGAGTCACTTTTGTTGCTGAGAGTTGTGCTGTCTGGGGTTAGGGGAGAAATGGCATTAGTACTCCTTTAGCTGCCACGACTGGTGTCTCTCCAGGTCACATACCCCTAAAGCCCACTTGCTGTAAGCTCAGCCCAGCCCTAGGAGTTGCCTAGGAGTTGCAGTCCTTGTTTTCTAGTCACCCTTTCAATTTACCTAGTACCCCAGAGCACTACTGGCCCATGGCGCAAGGTTTGCTGAGAAACTCAAGTTCCAGCCACTGGGATGGGCAGTTCCCCTCTGGTTAGATCTGGTCCAGACGTTCCTTCTGTGTGCTGGTGCTGGCTGACTCCAGTATGACTTTGCTCTACATTGTGACAGTGTAGCACTAAGTTCAGTGTAAAGTCTCCTAGTCACTGTGCTCTCCCTCCCACAACTGCACAGATTTCTCTCCATACTGCATGGCTGCTTTGGGGGGGTGGGGGAAGGGTGGCATCAGCGATTCAGGACTCTTTCTCCTGCCCTCCTCAATACCTCTTTCCATGATATGAAGTTAAAACCGGGTACTGTGATTGCTCACCTGATTTTTGGTTCTTGTGATGGGGCTTTTCTGCATGAGGATAGTTGTTAAAATTTGGTGTTCCTGTTGGGGGAATGAACAGTGTAGGATTCTATTCTGCCCTCTTGCTCCACCTGACTAACACATTGATAATCCTACTTTTGCTTTTGAGTGGAGTGGCTAGATTTTACGAATATAGAATGCCGAATTAAGTTTGAATTTCAGATAAATGGGAAGTAATTATTTAGTTTCATATGTTCCAAGTATTAAATGGGGCATACTTATCCTAAACAATTATTTGTTGTTTATCTGAAATTAAGTTTTAGCTGGGAATCTTATATTTTACCTGGCAATCCTACTTCTGTGTCTCAGGAGAAAGAAAATCTTTTTACGTGGATGTCACACAGATTTCTAAAACTACTGCATTGAGCTTATTACTTCTACTTTCACACTTACATCTATTTCTGAATTCTCGGTCTCAGCTATGTCCTTACCACCCACCTTGGAACCTAATTTGAAGACAGAATTATCCTCAACTGTGTCCTCTCTCTCATATCACTTCTCGTTAGTCAGCAAGTTATTTGTGCTATAGAAGCATCTCTGAGACATAGCCTCTCCTGTCCGTATTCATTGTTATTCATTTCCTGATTCTCATAATCTCGCTTAGAAGATTGTGTGTTCCATCTTCCAAAGTCTTCCTCTTCAAGTCCTTCTCTGTATTACCACTGGAGTTAGATCACGGGGTTTCTTACTCCAGGGATTTTAGGATGCGTTTCTCACGGTCTCTAATTATCTTTCCTAATTTTTTACTTGGTAAACTTATGCCTTCTTCAAGAGTTACTCTCTTTGCTAATGCTATGGGGGCAGCATTGTCTGGGTTTATGATTCTGGATTAATGCCAGTGTCTATATTAATAAGAAAGGAAGGGTGGCTCTGTTCTGATATTTAGCAGGGGCAGGGAGTTCCCTCAGTTTATCTGACTTGACATGGTAAAAAAAAAAAAAAAAGAACATGTTAGTATGAATAGCTATACAGTAGGGAGTCTCCAAGCAAGGAGCTCCAATACAGTGATCAATGTCAACAAGAATGTTGCCATAGCATAGACCAATATGCTTTTTAATTGATGGAGACCATCTTCAAGAGGAATACCATGTGGTAGTAACAAAGGCAAATTCAGCTGAGAAACGAAGCTCATGGTATAATGCATTATATTGTACTTGCTCTCTTTTCCCTGTGCACATTTTTTGTGTGTAACATGTTCTGTTTGCTTTAGCGGGTCACCACTTTATTAACAAATGTACGTTTCCTGTTTCTTTAAAGAACCACTTTCACCCTGACCACATAGCTAGAGTGTCACTATGTTTCCTAACCAATTTCTGTAAACATATAACCATGGGGTCTATACAGCTTCAAGTGTCACATTTTACATGCCAATCCTGCTGCATGCTCCTGGCTGCTTTGGCTGTTGTGCCACTTGAGCAGTCTCGCCATGTTCATAGGGGGTTTCCATTAATAGTTACATTTTTTTTTTCTGTGCAAATACCTCTCATGATCTTCTGTCAGTGTTTTACCTGTCTATTTGTTTGAAGAAAGTATTTGTCTTTATACCTGTTTGGGGCAGATTATTATTTCTGGACACAGTGCCACTAAGAAGATTTGCTCTTAAAAAAAAATACATACACACACCTCATCTCTCTATTCTTTCCCGTTTGAAACTGTCATATCTGTTTGACAAGGACTAATGCCTATCTCTGCACACAAAATCCCATTGCAAACAGAAAAATCTCACAGCATTTTTGGAAAATTTTCCTGTTTCCTTAGACTTCTTCTCACTTATTTGTTCTAGGCTTCATAACTGAAAACTCAACAGTTTTCTATTTTTATCTGGGGGTTCAGGCATATCTGGTCTTGTTTGGACATTGTTGTGACAGTCCAAGAGTTTCCTTCTGCCTAGGAAAGATAATATATTTTGCTTAATGCTGGAGTTCAGAACCATCTGGAAAAACCTGGTGAGCTATTGAGTGGCCTCATTTCACAAAAGTCTGTTTGAAAGTTAAAGCTAAAGAGACTTCCAGGTGAGAAAACATCCTAAGGGAAGAATCTGGCTACAGTAAGTTGGCCCAGTAACTTATACCTTCTTTATTGAAGGCAAGCACAGGCCACGAGCACAGCACTGTTGCTTTGACATTAGTCTTTCTTCTGCCCAACTCCATGGAATTATGTTCGGGTACTTGGCAGAGAAGGCTAAGAGTAAAAAGTAAAGAGTGTCTTACTGAACTCTGAAATATGTACTGAGGGCCCAGCTCTTCTCTGAGTACCTACTAATATGGTAAAATGTCAAAACTGTCATCTCAAACTTTCCCGTAGCTCTGGAATTTGGACAGCTCAAACTAATCATCAGACAGGACTGTGGCCAGAGGAACTGTGGGAAAAACAGCAATTGCTGAGACAGGAGCAGAGAGGCTCTTCTAACCCCACTGCAACAATAGAGAATAAAGTCAAGGACCTGGGAAATAACAATGGAACTGGAAAACTGCCTTCTACAGCCAATCGACTAGCTGTGGCGACTGGCGTGCCCCCTGCTCTGCCTATCAGAGTAGTATGACTAGCAGTGGGAGGGGGTGCTCTTGAGCATGTGCAAAATAACTTTGTGTGTGGAACTCCAAGGAATAATTGTAGAAAGGGGGTCCTAAGCCAGGTTAGAGCCTAAATTTAATTAAATTTAAGCAATCTGGTCATTAGGGACATTTGCAGACATTATGAGTTATGTTTGAAAAGATAATAGTATGATGACCATAGAAAAGTAATGCTTTGGCAGGAGTTATATTATTTTTAAACCTTGAGGCAATATGTGGTAAATGTTTTAATATAATACAAAGCAGAAGGTTTTGTCTATGTTAAATCAAATATGGCCACTTAGGCAATTATTTCTACATCTATATTCTTGCGTCAATCTTCAAATGCTTTCATTCCATTTACATTGAAAAAGAATCAGAATGTAAGTTCCCAAATTCCAGATTTCAGCAAATTTTATTCTGCGCACACACATTGTGTGCAGAAAGGAGTGATTGGTCCAAGTGTCTGCTTTCATAGACAGGAAATAAGACTTCACTCAGTGCCCAGATCAGCTGTGCACATCAAGAGCAGGTTTGATTTTCATCCATTTCTGCCTCAATAATGCCTTCCATCTGCCATCAACTTGCAAATCCCTCCATCCTGAAAAACAGATGAATCCTTTGAGTGATCTTGAAAAATCAGCCCATTCACATGAAGGGACAGGGAAATAGGTTTCTATTTTTTGCCAAGTGTTTTCTCATCAGGTTTTTTTCCCACATGCATTCTTTAGGTTGACTTAACAGGTAAAGAGTAGAAAGTGAGGCTGGGTGTGGTGGCTCATGCCTGTAATCCCAGCCCTTTGGGAGGCCAAGGCGGGTGGATGACTTGAGGTCAGGAGTTCGAGACCAGCCTGGCCAAAATGGTGAAACCCCGTCTCTACTAAAAACGCAAAAATTAGCCAGGGCTAGTGATGCACAATGGCGATCCAGCTACTCGGAAGGCTAAAGTAGGAAAATTGCTTGAACCCAGGAGGTGGAGGTTACAGAGCTGAAATTGTGCTACTGTACTCCAGCCTGGGCAATAGAGTGAGTAAGACTCTGTCTCAAAAAAAAAAAAAAAAAAAAAAAAAGCATTCCGTCAGAGTGAAAATCCATAAATTTAATATGCTGGTGGCCCAGTTTTCAGTGAGAAGTCCTAGAGGAAATATAATCTAATCTATTAACCTAAGGGAGAAAGGCTGTTTGCAGTCATGCTCATTGCTCACACACATTTATTAGCCTAACTTTCCTACTTGGATTATCTAGAGACAAAAATATACTCAAGGAATGTGTTTGCTTCCTACTGGATATTAAAACTACGCTACAATAATTTGAACGTTGTATTGCTGACCTAAGTATAGACAAAGAGGTCTATCAAAAAGGATAGAAAACCCAGCAAAAGACCCAAGTAATGAAATAATCAGAATTTCAAACCAATGGGGAAAGATTTGTGTAATATTAGCATAACTGGGTAGCCATCTGAAGAAAAATGAAATTGAACTCTTAAGCCAAGATAAATTCCAGATCGATCAATGTTTAATAAGAAAAAAATCACACTTTGGGAAGCCAAAGTGGGTGAATCACTTGAGGTCAGGAGTTTGAGACCAGCCTGACCAACATGGAGAAACCCTGTCTCTACTAAAAATACAAAATTAGCTGGGTGTGGTGGCACATGCCTGTAATCCCAGCTACTCAGGAGGCTGAGGCAGGAGAATCACTTGAACCTGGGAAGTGGAGGTTGCAGCAAGCCGAGA
>NW_012102266.1:4406467-4425349 GCF_000951045.1 Mandrillus leucophaeus
AAAAAAAAAAAAAAAAAATGTGTATATATATATATTAATTAAAACGTAAGGTTATAACTTTAATTGTTACTGTATAGCATACAATTGCAGGAGAGTGTTTTAATCTTGGCACTACTGACATTTTGTGCTGGAGAGTTTGTTGTTATGGAGCCTGTCCTGTGTTTATAAGATGTTTAGCAAAATTCCCAGACTGTACCCACTAGATTCTAGTTGAAACCTGCCACCCCCAAGCTGTGACTACATAAAGTGCCTCTAGATTCTGGAAAATGTGCCTGAGGCACAAAAATCCCTGCCCTATACCTCTCCTTCTCCCATCAGTTGAGAACTACTGAATTATAGTCAATCAGCATTTATACAGTCCCCAGATAGGCAAAGCTCTAAGCTAGTGTATGTGAAGTCTTGCTTTTCTTTGTGTGTGTTTCTACATAGTTTTCATTTATTTATTTATTTTTATTTTTATGCCTGAATAAACATTGTAAGGGGGCTTTGTGTCCGGAATTGGTTCCTTCCAGTGGGTTCTAGGTCTTGCTGACTTCAAGAATGAAGCCACGGACCTTCGCGGTGAGTGTTACAGCTCTTAAAGATGGTGTGTCGGAGTTTCTTCCTTCAGATGTGTCCAGAGTTTCCTCTTTCTAGTGGGTTTGTGGTCTCGCTAACTTCAAGAATGAAGCTGCGGACCTTTGCGGCGAGTGTTATATCTCTTAAAGGTGGTGCCGACCCAAAGAGTGAGTAGCAGCAAGATTTATTGTGAAGAGCGAAAGAACAAAGCTTCCACAGTGTGGAAGGGGGACCTGAGTGGTTTGGGGCTGCTGGCTGGGGTGGTCAGCTTTGATTCCCTTATTTGGCCCTGCCCCATGTCGTGCTGATAGGTCCATTTTACAGAGTGCTGTAAGGGTTTACAACCCTTTAGACACAGAGTGCTGATTGGTGTGTTTTTAGAGTGCTGATTGGTGCATTTATAATCCTTTAGCTACACACAGAGTGCTGATTGGTGCATTTACAATCCTTTAGCTAGACACAGAGTGCTGATTGGTGTGTTTTCACAGAGTGCTGATTGGTGCATTTACAATCCTTTAGCTAGACACAGAGTGCTGATTGATACATTTACAATCCTTTAGTTAAACAGAAAAGTTCTCCAAGTCCACACTCGACCCAGGAAGTCCAGCTGGCTTCACCTTTCAGCTTCACTCTTAATGGAGTTTTGCTTATCCTTTCATAGAAATAGTCACTTTCCTAGATGGTCCGTAGATGAATAGGTATTTGATATCGTAAATGAAAAATAATAAAATGTTTTAAGGATAAATTTACCACCATGTTGTTAAAAACAATTTTAATTGACAAAGTATATCAGACTAGCGTGACAGGCTTTGAGAAGAGCAAAACCAGTTGTCATCACCTTGGATAACTGAAAATATGGCTCTTATACATGAAGACCAAAACATTTTTCTAAACATCAAAAAATTAATTTATTTTTATAGCTTCACACAGAGTACAACACATGTATTCTTGTTTTACTTTGGAAACATGTACCTTCTAAGACTCTTAATAAGGTTGTTCCTTGTACTCTTAATTAAAAGAATGTATGTATTTTATTTCCCCAGGTTTAGTTAGTTATTTGTAAGCTCACATTTTTTTGGTTAAGTTTGGAAGAAATTTAATCATAATTTCTTTGTTTATAGTTTATTGCTATACCTCTGGAAAAGGATATAGCATAATAGATAATAGCATCTTATATTTCCAAAGCATTATGTGGCTTTCTAAGTGACTTTATATATACTGACTCATTTGAAATGATTTTAGGAAGTACGTGGAACATAGTTGATCAGTAAGCATTAATTATCCAGGTTACCTTATTTAAATCATCAAGGAAAACACCAGAAGTGTCTCCACTTTAATGAAAATAAACTATCAATTGCAATCTAATCTTTGTTTTTGTCATTGGTTGTTATTTTCAATAATAATGCAGGAGTTGTTAAGAAATTACTTTTAGGCAGCTAGGGTAAAAGTTCTGGGTGGAATTTGACTTTAAAAAAAAGCAGCCCCAAACCATTTTTTCTCGAACAGAGAGCAGCCTGATAGATATGCAAACTAGGAGCTTTCATATGTAAATGAAGACAGCTGTACCTGGAAGCCAGGTACATTCAATATGGCATCTCCCATCCTCTTTTCCTTGTCACGGCAGCCTTCAGGCAAAACCACCTGTACAGACATCATGGCAACTGCCAGGTGGAGGCTACATTTGCATAGTAAAATACTAGGGTGGGAGGGCCAGTCTTTTCCCGGGCTATGTAAGTGGCACCTGGTCAAACCAATCCCCTGGACTCTATGATGTAAATCAATCACCATCTCCTCAAGCCGCTGTACAAAATAAATTGCATTCAGCTGCAAACTGGAGACCCTCTTTTGGGTGACCCACTTTCTCAGCATGTGGAAACTTTTTCTCCTTTTCTTTTCTTTTCTCTTTTCTTTTCTTTTCTTTTCTGTTCTGTTCTGTTCTGTTCTGTTCTGTTCTGTTCTGTTCTGTTCTGTTCTGTTTGAATCTTGCTCTGTTGCCCAGGCTGGAATGCAGTGGCGCTGTCTCGGCTCACTGCAACCTCTACTTCCCAAGTTTGAGCTATTTTCCTGCCTCAGCCTCCGTAGTAGTTGGGACCACAGGCATGTGCCACCACGCCTGGCTAATTTTTGTATTTTTAGTAGAGATGGTGTTGGCCAGGCTGGTCTCGAACTCCTGACCACATATTTCATTTCCACAGGTTTAGTTAGTTATTTGTAAGTGCACCTGCCTTGGCCTCCCAAAGTGTTGGGATGACAGGTGTGAGCCACTACGCCTGGCCTCTCTTTTTAAAATTAAACTTTCTGCTCCTAAACCCACTCCTCATGTGTGTCTGTGTCCTGAATTCTTTCTTGATGACGACAAAGAACCAGTGTATATCCCCCAGACAACAGAGCCATTTCAGTGACACGGTCATCACAAATTTATCACGCATTTCAACACTTTTTCTTTTAATTTCATTGAGAATGCTCGCTGTCAACTGCCAACCTCTATTTCCTCCTCTTCATCCCACCCCCAAGACAAAAACCTGAAGAGAGAAGGCACTGTCCTACATATTGACTTTAAATTGATTAATGACCAGTTAATAAGAGGAAACAGGAACCCATTCGGTCATCTGCACCATAGAATTTGTAGTCTTCGAAACAAGTTAATTCTGATTTCATTTGTTTTGATAAAAGTCCAAGAATACAGATTTATACCATCTGTCTTAGTTTTGATAGTCTTTGTTATGTTTGCCTTTTAGCCTCTTAAAAAAGACAATTGAAATGAAAATGTATAAACAATATGAAATAGATCCAACGCTGAGTTTTCAAGAAGGCATATTGTCACCAATTGTTATGAGCCAAATGAAATGGGAGTGTCTTGTTTCCCTTTGGTTCTTACAGGATAGAATTTGCATAGCCTAAATTGTGTGCTTTTTCTCCACTACCATAATTTCAGGCAATTAAATGCAGACACTCAAATATTCATAAGTGCAGTAACAACAGGAAACAGCACAGTAAATAGAGATGGTCCTGAATGTTCTTAGATTTGGGATAATGTGTGTACTAGGGACATTATTTTCCATTGACTAGTTTTATTTTTCTAAGGTATTTTTGATATAAATGATGAATTAATTTTTAATAAAACTGTAGATAGGTAAGAACAATTAACTTGAGAAACTAAAAATAAGGTGTTAGTTCAAACTTAGGCTTCAGAATCTTTTTTTTGTTAAAAACTAATAATAAAATCCAACCTGGTACATATGAGCCATTTGTTATGACATCTAGATATTTGTGAAGCTTAAACTTGAACTCATAGTAATCTAGAGGAAATGTTTCAACCCCAAATGAAACTTGTCCCCAAAGCTATAATATACATACTTTTCAAAATAAATACCAACAAGTGCCAGTCTTTAGAGATGTATTTTATATGAAAATTGCTGTTTGAAGTAGAATACTGGTTTTCAATTTCAAATTAAAAACATAATGCACCACCAAAGGTGCTGATTTCTTTCATCTATTGTAAACCAGAAGTGCTATTAACCAAGAAGATTTCTTTGGTGCCATGCTCCATTAAACTGCATTTTCAGATGTGTGGTTAATTCTTATAACTGTTAGATAAACAGTATCATATATCATTTAAAAAATACCCAAACCATCCTGAAATGCCTTCTGAAGTAATCGGCAGTGCAGTGTAAGCAAATAGACCTGCCTGTATGTTCTTAGCAATACCCAGAGGCAGCCTCATCCATTAAAGTTAGTTTTATTGAAGGGAAATATATGGCTAAGATGTCAGTCTGTTTCTCTTTGGAAAAAGCATTACAGAATCTTTATCATCCACCTCGACCATCTAGAGAGCAGACTTTTGGTTTTCCAAATACCATCTGCAAAAACTGGACTTGTTAAATTTCCATGAGATTAGATGTGTTTTTTCATCAGAGTTTCCAGCCTTTTTTCAGCTCCCTTAATCAAGGAGAGTCTCTTTGCATTGAATATGCTCATTACAAACAAATTAGCGTTAAAACAGTGGCTTCCCAACCCCAGAAATGTAAGTGCTAATGAACAGAAAAAGGGTCGCCAGTGAAAAATAACTCAGGCGAGCTACATCTCCCCACCACTGTTTGCAGCACTTGGGAAAAGGTTCTAATATTAATGCCTCTTGTCAGAAAACCCTTACAACCTCTATTAAATCATCTTCTCTATCGACGGTGCTGTAGTTATAAATAGGCTCACAATGAATTCTGAATTCTCTACATGTAAATCATGCCACATACCATTATCTGATATCCTTGAATTAGGTATGCGTGGCCTTGGGGGCAGTAAAGGATAGGTCGATGCAGCCAGCTGTCTCCTTTAGTAATAACTGCTGTACGTTAAAGACTAACAGCCAGACAATAAATAACATTTTCAAATCTGCATCTAGACTTTGAGTAGGAGAGAAATGAATAATGATTTCCTTGTGTTAGGTTAGACTTAAGCAAAAGGTCAAACCTTTCAGCAAAAGGAACAACAGCTGTACAATCCAGTTAATCATAGACAAAAGTGTGTGTGTGTATAAACCTGTAAGCAGGATAATTAACGGGTCTACTCACTTTCAGTGTACGCCATCGTGCCATTTTATTCTTACAAACGCAATGTTCTTTACGTGTATTGCTCACTCCTACTCTCCTTAAAAGAAGGTGAGAGGTTATTAAATCCAGTTTAGAACAAGAAGCTAGGAGTAATGATATTATATTTGAGCATTGTACTTAAGAGCATCTTTTTAATGAAAGCAAGGTCTTTGTGTATAGATTATATTGAGTTAGAATTATATATTTTTATAAGTATAACAAAATATCTGAATCTATTTGCATATCTTCTATAAGAACATAAAATTTCTGATATTGTCTGAGTTTAGTAGAAAAGTGATATGCAAGAAGAATCAATGCTCTCAAACTAAACAAATGAAAACAAAAAACAATAGGGATAAATTGGTTCTTTGAAGAATCTGCTGAGATTTTAATTTCCTTCATCCATATAGCTCTAGAGAGATCACCTACATCAAAATATTGAAGTCATATTAATGTTTCTTTTATGAGAGGAAAGAACCGATGAATTGTAGTTTCTTTGGAAATAATTTTTATTTTATTTGTGTGATTGTGTATGTGTCCAAATTGTGCTTTAATTTAGCTGTGGTACAGGATCTCAGCTACTAAAATGTATTCTGTTTAACTGCAGTAAACTGCAACAAATAACTGCAGACTTTTAACTGTCTACTTCCCCAGCTTCCCCTGTCTCTATGTTTCTGTGCGAACAATACAAGTAAATCTCCACCCACACCCCCCCCCACCCCCCCCGTTTTGGGATGGAAGTTTTCAGTAGTGATACCAATATTGTTGTTTTTGCTGGCAAGTAATTCACCAGTGGCTCATTTTCATCAGCTTTTATTTCACAGCAATTGTAAAATAAACCACTCGTAGCACATGTTGTTAATGTCTGGTCCCTGGAGTGTAACTGATGTTCCACGGTATGGGTCATGTGCTAGCTAAAGTGTGCATTAAAAAGGGAGAAATTAATAGTACTACCACTGATTCAAACTAAATGGTATTCAATGGGTATTGCCATTGCTTTAATAGTATCATAGCATATTATTTTGCTGGTTTCTTTTAGAGTCTGATTTTAAAGCAAATTGAAGGGGATAAAAGAACATACTGACATAATGAATACTTAGCACAGAACTGGTCAGATACTGATGTTTCATTTTCACATGATATTCTTTTCATTTCATATTTGACCTTCATTTTATATTTGGCAAGATAGTAAAACTAGCAACATAATCACTAGATTCTGTACTCCTGCAGAACTTAATATAAATAATGTTACTATTGTGCTTGACTATATGTATACCTCAATTATCTATTTTTAGAATAAAGATAAACCTTTTTATTCTTAATTATATACTTAGGAAAAGAAATCACATAATTGGTTTCAAAGATGAAATTTATATAACATCTTATATACTGATTTCAGTTGAGCATTATTTTTATTGTATTCTATTTCACAATAATTAAGAAGTCCATCACGATACAATTCTTCTTACAAATGTTCTTAATACTTTTTAAGACAGAGTCACTTTTATGCTGACGACATTTCCTCAAAATTGATGGATGGCACGCTGTTCATCTTCCAGGTAAAGATGTTATCAACTGAAGAGGTTTTTTGAGCACACACAAACATATTTTAACTGCTTGTCAGTACCAAGTTCTGGGATAGGTGCTTTCACGTTCATTCAGAACTGATGTTATCCAAAAATACACCACTAATGAGTAATCTTAAGTGCGTTTTGCTATTTTATACTCTTGCTTCCATTCAGAGATGTATGAAGTTCCTTGCATGAGACTTTTGCATGCAGCGAACTTTATTAAATGCAGTGGATTCTCATTATTCAGGCAGTTATGTTCTATAAAGTCACTGTAAACACTGAATTAACAAATACTGAATTATTGCTTCTAAGGGAAATATAGGGTTAGGTTCCTGCAAGCCTCTGGTCACATTTTTGCCAACTGATCAATACTTAACCTTGTTTTGTGTCTGTTTCTGTTTAGAGGTATCTTGTTGAATATTTATTTTTAATTCATTAGCATTGAACTCATAGCCAACAGCATCTATAACTCATGCCTAAATGAAGCTTAGGTAACATACATATTTTCTCTGTAAGGCACATCACAGCTTTCTTGTGCTTAGGAACCCTAGACAGAACTTTAGCACTGTGCTTGGGGGCCATTTAAAACTGCAGAATCACCACAAAAAGCACAAAAAGGCAATAATGTAGCACTAAGTAGAACACACAAAAATTTACAGGATGAGGGCAGAAACCAGAAGGTAGACAGGAGCCTTGTGCAACCTCAGCTGGGAGTGTGCACTTCAGGCAACTCAATTTTTTCACTGTTCTCTGTGCATGTCTACAAATGACTGTGAAAATACCTCTAGTATTGATTTTGGTGTTGCAAATATATTTTAGCAACTATGTGACTTCACAAATATAGAATCCATGAATATTGAAGATCAACCGTATTCAGAGATGTGGAAAAGAGCAGAATCAAAACAGTGAAAACCACATATAATTAGATTTATGCTTTCCCATTTAAAAAGTCTGTTACCTACTGCACTCCTTGATGAATCATTTCTTTTCCTCTTTCCAACTTTCTTGATCCAACTTTCCTTCCTAGAGTTTGCCTCCCTCCTCTATGCCAACTCCATATTCTCTTTGCTCTTTTTTCATCTTTTATTGGGCAAACTGAAATTCTTAATATGTTTTTCTAGTTTATCCTAGCTGTTACCTCTATTGGGTTCCTGCCCTCTAGTTTTGATGCTAATATGCAGAGCTATAGTTATTACTGCCATTCTTCATGGTTGAAACATTACTGTTGTAGAATGCTAGAAGTTTTTTCCAGCGTCTTCCAAGGTCTTTCAATCCTCTACCTTTGTGCTTTCTTGAAACATGAGGTTCTAGCTGTCAGTCCAGGGAGCTAGAACATCCACCCGTACTGTCCTTGGTATTTTAGAACAAGCTACCCATACTGTCCTTGGTATTTTTAGAAATGCAGAGAAAAATTAAGCCTCAACTTTGAATTATGAAACAGACCTTTGATGCCAGTGGTAAGAACAAAATATTTGAGAGAGAAGGTTTTTTGTTCGTTTTTCTTTTAAGTATACAGAGACTAGGTTTGGGGAGGCTTCCATATTTTGAAGGCAATAACAGCATTACTCATGTAAATTCTCAAACTGGTAACAACCCAAATGCTGTTTAGTAGAATGGATAAGTCTATCAGGTTATATTTGTTTACTAGACTATGACACAGCAAGGAAAATGAACATATTACATGCAAACATATGGATAAAACTCATAATCATGTTTTGAATGCAAGAAGGCAGACCTAGCAGCATATATACTGGTGTTTTTTTAATATGAATATTTTTAAAGGCATAACTAACTTATGATGTTGGAAATCAGGATAGTAAAAATTTAGCAAAGGAGAGTGGGGGCCATGGGGGAGCAAAGAGCTTCTGGAATGTTGCTTGTTTTCCATTCTTTACAATCTGGGTAGAAGTTAAATAGATGTGTTGACTGTGAGACAAACATTAAGCTGAATACATTTATGATGTAAGCCCTTTTCTGAATATGTATTCAATAGAATAGTTCTAAATTTATCATGAATGGTGGAAAACCCATTTGTATAAAATGCACCGTATTGCATTTTATACAATAAAGTTGCCAGAGATGTATATATTTTTATTTTCTGACAGAACAAACAAATTACCTACATATGTGCATATATTTATATATGAGCAAGGGGAAAGGGCGAGTAATATATATCAGATGTTAATGTTGGTCACCCCAGTGGGGATTAGAAGCTTGAAGCTTTGCAAAGGGGAGATGACTGGTGTTGGAGGACTTTCCTTAGTTCAGTGAAAGATAGGGTCCTTGTCACACAGCGATGAAAGGTTAGGCTCGCAGATAAGTTGAAGGGTGAGAATAATGGAATTATTGGGCAAAAGGTGAAAAAGAGGAAACAGAGCCTCAGCACAGTGAGAGTCCTTCCAGTACATGCTTCTTGCATCACAGATTGAATTCCGGGTTCCACACAGGCAGAGGAGGGATCAGGCTCTGCCCCACTACAAAGGGCACAAACTTCTCGAGGCTCCACCCTAGCGTGCAGGCTGGTTGGGGTTTCTCTGGGGGAACCCTTTCCACTGGGCTGTATCACTAGAATTGGTTTTTATGTCTTTTATATTATTTTACATATTTTTATATTATTCGACTTGCTACAATAAACTATTTCATAGTTTCCAAAACATCAAGAAATGAAATGTCTTATAAAGAAAAAAGTGAGTTGATATCTGAAAAAATGCATATAAGAATATGTAGATCCACCAGAGTGAAACATACCCACCTGCCAAAATTAAGTGAAGATGTCAAGAGCTGTGAAAAGGAAGTAACAGTCAGAGAGGAGGTGACAGAGCCTGATTCTAGGGGATGAAGTAGCATGACAACAGATAGAGGTCACTCTGATAGGTGATATCACAATGTACTCAAATGTCCCCAGTTCTTACCAGCCTTGGTATAACTCTGAAGCCATATCAATAAAGAAAACTCTTGTTCTTGTCACTCAGTATTAATGCAATCTTCATGTCCCTTGAAATACCCTCAACTATTTCTGGGACACCACAGTTGCCTCATAGGAATTCAGAAACCTATTGGTTGGCCTTGTAGCACTTCCCCAGTCTATGTCCTCTCCACAGTTTTCCTGTCAAGTCTTGTGCATCAATAATAGAACAAAATATATATGGAATATTTTTTAAAAAGTCCCATATATGGCAGCACATGTAAATAAATGCCCCCCAGGGATTACCAACCACAGATGATGGAATTCAGCTGAACTTTGCCTACAAGTCTGGGTGCAGGCAGGACATCCCTCTACAGAGATATGGATGGGATGCTGTCTCTGGGAACTCAAAAGCTACTAGATGAAACTGCTTACTCTCATCTTTAATACTTAGCCTGTGCCTGATAAGAGCTATTCATAGACCTTTTAAATGTTTAAAATCTTTTCCTAGTAATCATGATCTTGAGCTACAGTAGGAGGCTGCCTTACAGTTTTCCTCTCTATAATATCATTGTGTCATGAAGTCTGTGTATCTTTCTGGCCTTTCTTCCTAGATATTTTAGAGACTGTGTCCTTGGCCTTGTCATTAGGCAACACTGCTTCTTAATTTTTTTTTTCATTTCCAGGCTGTAACATTTTATTTGTTGTTTATTAATTATTTCTGAGGTAGAGCTGTTTAAATGTTTCCTGAGTTCTTGTGATCCTGTTTCTCTTTTGAGCTAGCATCATCAAAACACAGAGCCAAATGAAAGGCTCATTTTTGACTCACCTTGGTCATTGCGTCCTCTACAATTGCGAGTTTAGGAAATGGAAGATGTCCCAAATACCCCTTGTTGCCTGGACATTCATTACACTATACGCAAATATTAGAAGTGGATGAGCACAGTGTTTTGTGTTGTCCGTTAGCTCAGTCATGCCCTCCTTTGGATGTGCAGACTCACTAAAGGTGGGGTTTGGGTTCCATCGATTCTGAGTATCCAGTACCCAGAGCAATATTTAAAACAGTGGGCACAAGAGATATAGGATTAATGCATTAAGTACCAGTGTGTCTTAAACATTGTGTACCATTTGGAGGAAATAAAGATGAATAAAACAATAAATAACCTAAAAATATCCATAGTCTCATGAGGAAACAAGACAAGTCAATAGTTATAATTACATGAGGAAGTGCTTTAATAGAGATATACTAAATGGCTAAGGGAGCAAATACTAGTGAGTGATTAATTTTGCCTAAGGAGGCCGGGGACACCTTTAAGTTCTTGTAATCTTGAATGCCCAATATTTAATGTAGAATCTTGGCCTTTTGTCTACATGCTAAACCCTCTGCAAAGCTCTCAATCCCTCTTTGAAAGAGGGTAGTATTTTATCATAAATCTTTAGAACCCCTTACTAATTGGCATAAACCTCCCTGTTGAATAAATCAGTCTGTGTGTGCCTTATATGCGGTATCTAGTTTGGCCTGTAGACCTTGAATTATTCACTTGGTTCATGCTTCAACTTGATTCATTTCATTCTGCACATTTTTTTTTAGAGAGAAACAAATGAAATTGGGCTCTGTGTGCACTTAAGAATGGCCCTACTGCCACATCTGACCTCGTTCAAGCTCACTCTTTCTGCCGTTTGTTTTTATTTAAATTATTTGCAAGAACATCTCTTGAATATGTTGCCATCCCAACTATTTGGGTGAAAACAGAGGCCAGAAAACAGAGCTTGAACTTCACAAAATGTTCTATTAGTAGATTATAAAGCTTTGTTACCTCTTAAACGAATTGAGTTATCCTTTAACATGTGAAAAATAGTAATCACTAAGCATATATCCTATGTATATATTCATATATATATATGCATGTGGTACCGGTTGCTGGGATGGTAAATGTTCATACTCCTTTTACTTTCTAAGATAGGAAGAGATAATCTCTTCGGTTCCCAACCATGTCAGGTCCTAAAATGTAGGGAAAAGAAACATATATTGCAAGTTTAAGAATTAGATATTAAGGCAGATTGATGCTGCATCCCACAATGTTATAAAAAACCCAGATATGTCATAATTGAGTTGCATTTTTATTGTGTGCACATATTTGGCTTTAAGCAGAATTATGAGTTGAATTAATTTTTTTATACAACCTTCCAGCAGCTCTGTGTGGAACCATATGGGAGACATTTGGTTCTCATCAACTCCCTTTTACCCTTACTTCCACCCCATTGCTTTAAAAGAACTTTCATTCTCTTTAACTATCTGCAGGTTTTATTCTTTTCAGAGAGAAGAGCCACTAAAATATTATGACCTCTAAGTGATGGGCTGTAAGGGTCTCTCTCAAAAGCCAGCCCACAGCTGTGCATTGATCCCACCTGTTGGTGGCCTGGTGCAAACTGTGTGCTGGGCTGGTTGCAGTCTGTTCTCTTTAATCTCGTTGGGAGGATACTTACAGCATGGTTTGCTTCTCTCTTGTGGTCTATAAGGAAGAAGTGGAAGGATTCAGTTTTCAGTCCTGTTATTATGGTGATTTTTGCTAAGCCTGAAATTCACTTTTCAAAGAGGGTAGATGTTTTATATGGAAAATGGTTGTTGGGAGATTTTCTGAGGTTTAACTTCAATGGATAACCCTTTAAAGTAACATCAAGATTTCCCTGTAAAGATTTCAGACACATCAGCATGATTATTTGCTATCCACTCTGCAGGGGAGGTAAGTGGCGAATGTCAATGACTTTCCATAATGAAGGAGCCCAAGACTGGGAAGGTGGGAAGACGCCAGCTCGCATTTAGACTTAGGTTTTCTTACTACTCAAAATCTTTCTCTCTTCATTGCCTGGACCATCTGGTTTCCTTCATTTCTCTGGACAAAGGAAACACTAAATGAAGCAATACAAAAGTTATCTCTCTCTTTGCATGAGTGCTTGTAAATACATGCATTGCAATAGAAACCTGAGCATCAGTTATAACCGTAAGGTTAGTTATCAGTTGCCACAAGAATTTCGAATAACCTGGCACTGGAGGCATTTTACACTACATAGATACTGTGCGTCAAGTGAATGGAATTTTAATTCCAATCAACATGAGATTGTTTCAAAGAATGGCATTATGAGTAAATGCAGAGTTAAAAGATAGCTGCCACTTAAAATGCCTTATGTAAGGTAGGTGAATTCCATCAAATGACAGCTTCCCTCATAATGAGGTAAAAGTACTTTTGGAGGTTAACTGTCAGTATTTTTATTTCATATCCTCATTCAGCATAGTAAAAGGCAGAGACTTTCATATAATACAGTTATTCACTTGATGGAATTTGAGGGCAGGCTAGTAAGTTCTTTTTAATTTTTTTGATAAGTCCATATCTTGCTCAGGTTCAACATTTATTCATGATGGCACCTCATCCCTTGCCTTCCTATTTAAATGCCAGAGGTTAAAATTTCTTATGGAAATTCTACTTAACAAAAAGCTTTATTTTGCATAATTACAATCTGGCTGAGCCTCAATTCATCCAACATTTTTTATAACATTTTTGGTTTGTTTTTTTTTTTGAGACGGAGTCTTGCTCTGTTGCCCAGACTGGAGTGCAATGATACGATCTCTGCTCACTGCAACCTCCACCTCCCAGGTTCAAGTGATTCTCTTGCCTCAGCCTCCCAAGTAGGTGGGCTTACAGGTGCGTGCCATCATGCCTGGCTAATTTTTGTATTTTTAGTAGAGATGGGGTTTTACCATGTGGGCCAGGCTGGTCTCGAACTCCTGACTTCAGGTGATTTGCCTGCCTCAGCCTCCCAAAGTGCTGGGATTATAGGCGTGAGTCACTGCGACTGGCCTTTTATAACATTTAAAGGTCTTCCAAATACCTCTAAAATGTTTTTCTTTTTTTTTAACAAATGGAAACATGTTCATAAGTGGTATGTTCACATATTCTCTGTTATTCTCTCTCTCTCTGGCCGTAGGAGCACAGGGCAGCTCTCCTCTGATTAGCTAGGTTTAATTCATCACTTCACTTCACCCCTAACCTGACCTAAACCTCTTTCAAACTTACTGCTATTAGTCCATTGCTTTGCTCAGTACCCTGTTGCTGAAGCCTGCATTTATTTCACAATCTGCAGTGCAGCAATTTATTATTATTTTACATCTTGTCTCTGTACATTAGATAGCATGTCTAGTGACATAATTCAGTTAAATGAAAATTTGAACATATATTTATAGTTTAAAGCAAAGATAACTAATATGTCTTGAATTACAGCTCTAGACAATTGTGTGTTTTTATGGTGTAATTGCTAACTGACTAGAGTAACCTCGGCACAAGAAATGTGAGAATGTCAGTTAAAACTGAAAATATCAAAGTGCTAGGCTATTTATTTTTTTGAGACAGTGTTTCACACTGTTGCCCAGGCTTGAGTGTCCTGGCATGATCTTGGTTCATTGCAACCTCTGCCTCCCAGGCTCATGCAACCTTCCCACCTCAGCCTCCCGAGTAGCTGGGACCACAGGTGCATGCCACCACGCCCAGCTAATTTTTTTTTGTATTTTTGGTAGAGATGGAGTTTCGCCTTGTTGCCCAGTCTAGTCTCAAACTCCTGAGCTCAACCAATCCACCTGCCTTTGCCTCCCAAAGTGCTGGTATTACAGGTATTCTTTTTCTTTATTTTTGTATTTAGGTATCAGGATACATAATTAGATTAAATATAAATAATGTAAAGTTGTTTGAACTTAAAAATTATCTTGAAAGTTGCTGCATCACTAAGATATGTCTTACACAGATAATTGAGTGTTGTTAGTATAGTAACTTCTTCTATTAAAACACTTTCTTATTCCAACTTCTAAGAAAAAATACTGCTCTCACAAATTTAAAAAAAAATAATCATTGCTATCCCGTCAGTAACACAATTGGTGCCTAAGAACATCAAATGGTAAATCTAAGCATATTAATTACATCATTAAAGTAGCATTTGGTATACTGCTGAGATACATTACAATAGCAATAACCTTTCTGTTTAATAGGATGCACTACCAGCATGTAATGCAGAAGTGGCATACAATGAAGATATCTCATTCCATCACCTCGTGGCATAAATCAATACAGTCAGAGCAAAAAAGAATGACTATTTCCATAAAAATGACATTAAACTCTTTGTGTGCTTGTGTGTGCACGTGTGTGTGTCTATATGGAATGCCACAATTTGAAAGCCAGATAAACTGCTCCAGAGAAAGCGGAGTTGCTTGGTTACATCTGCTGAAAACAATCTGTGCTGTGTATGAGAGCTCATGTCAGCCCAGTAATTACCACAACTGAGATAAAGCCTGTGCTAAATGTCACCTGCCGCTGACAAGCACAGGAAGCCAAACACTGCTAAATGAGTCAGTTGCTCTGAGAGTGCTTAGCTCTACTTGCAGGCTAAAAGCATTTGTCTTGTGTATAAAAGGAAAAAATATGCATGATAAAAGAAAAAAGAATCAGAAACACATTTATAATGTAAACCTGACTGAAATTCTCCACCACCCACTCAGAAGTACGTTAGATAGAAGGCTAACAAATGCAATCAGGTTGAAGGAGAAATATTAAAGCATTAATGGACATTTCTGTGAGTCTGGCAGAGTCTTCTACCTTCTACCACAAATTGCTCGTTAGTCAGTACAATGCAATTTCCCACAGTCTAGAATGATCCCCCAAAGACAGCTGAGGTTCCTGTTGACAGCAACTAACCAATAACATGCTGGAACAGCTTGCCTGAGTCTGCATAGAATGCCCAAGGACACAATGTGCATTTTTTTTTTTTTTTTTTTTTTGAGATGGAGTCTCGCTCTGTCACCCAGGCTGGGGTGTAGTGGCATAATGATCTCAGTTCACTGCAACCTCTGCCTTCTGGATTCAACCAATTCTCCTGCCTAAGGCTCCTGAGTAGCTGGGATTACAGGTGCACACCCCCACGCCCAGCTAATTTTTGTATTTTTAGTAGAAATGGGGTTTCACCACGTTAGCCAGGCTGGTCTCGAACTCTTGACCTCATGATCTGCCCACCTAGGCCTCCCAAAGTGCTGGGATTACAGGCGTGAGCCACCGCACCTGGCCACAATGTGCATTTTTAAAGTCTTAGATAGGAGGGGATTTACTGGTGTTTACTGGTGTTTTAATAAGTATTTCTGACAAAAGCAGGATGAATAATGTTGATGTGAAGAAAATACCACCTTCCTCCTACTTATTTTCTTCTTTACCAATCCATTAAACAATCATTCTCTCCAGTTAGAATTTTATTTTAGTTGCTTCATAATGTGATTTGATTACTAAGACTCTCCTCACCCAATCACCTAACCCTTTTCTGATACTTAAGTGAAAATCTGTAGCCTCCAGCAGAGGATCTGAAGTGTACTAAGCACCAAAACCCAGAGTGAAATTGTTGAACTTGAATGGCTTTCCTAGCACCCAGGTAACAATGCCAATATCAAGGTAATGGTGTGGAGATTGCTGCAGGTGCTCTCTTAGGAGGCCTTCATGAGCATCTCTCATTACCTTGGTGAATGGACCAAATTTCAGGGTCTGACCCTCAGCCTCTGGCTTCAGAAACCGTTTTTAGAACACCATGACTGGATTCAGCTTTGGGGATGCACTTTCATGAACTCACAATCAGTTGCAAAAATGAATATTACACAATAGTACATTAATAATACAGAGCCTGAGACTATCTGAAAATAGATGACATGAGCAGCCAAATCATTGTTAGAGTGTTTCCTGATGAGAATAGAACAAGAATCTGGGGAGTTAGGTGAACTGAATGTTTAATTGCATCCTTCTCACCATTGGGATAGTCTGACCAATGGGTTGGGGATATTGGAAATTTGCTGGCTGTAGCCACCAGCATCTGTTTTCACATTAAAGGTATGTTTGCCAATGGGACTAGGGACTTGAAAGCTATTCATAATCTATTGCTTATCAAATTCTTATTATATACCAGGCATCTGTCCTAAAAGCTTTTCATGCTTTATCTTAGTTATTATTCATCACATAGATCTCTGGAAGAAACTACAGAACATTTCCCAATTTTACAAATAAGTTTACTCAAGGCTACACAATCCAAGCAGCATTTGTTTTCATTTTTCACCAGCCACTTTTGAATTGACCCACACAAGGACCACTAATTTTAGATTAATTAAAAATCATTATTATAATATCATAAATGGAACTAATTGTATTTTAAACATCAGCAGTTGGTTTTTAATTTTCCAATCCCTGATTTAGAAGGATAGTATCATTAAACTTTTTATCAAGTATGGCTATTAGGCCATACTGATGGCAGACTTAAGCTTTAGGTCACATTCCATATTTAGCACAGTTTATTTTTAAATTTCTAAATCAGAAAACCTTAACTTACAGACCATTGAGATGATAGCAAGTGTGCGATGGTTATGGCAGATGGTTATGAATATTTGGATCAAACGTGGACTCAGGAGTGACGGGAATGTGTTCTTTCTGAAACTACCTCTGGAGCTCTCTCAGATGGTCTCATAGGATCATAGACAAGAGTTGGAAAGTTGAATGTCTCTGTAGAGATCCACTGAGTGGACACCTACTCTCAGCTTTGGTTGCATTCAACTCCATGAAGTATTTCATTACTCTTTGTGTCATTATTTGAATGTGGGTTTTTGAAATATGACCCCAAATTCATCATGAATTTCTCTTTCCAGTAAGTGAAAAAAATAATCAAATAGGAAAAGTCAAACTCTTGGGGATAAAGCCATTTGCAGACATGTTTGATCTTGATTAAGAAAAATATCCTGGCATCTTGTCTTATTAAAACTTATGCCTTTATTAGCCCTTAAATGTGGGTTAAGTCAATGCAAGATACTTAATAGATTATTGCGATGTGCTACTTGTCTAAGCTGCTTGACATAGTGGAAATGGTCTTTACTGACATTATCAGTTACATGGTAAATGTTATCACATCCTTTATTTAAAACATTAATGTGAGAACGTTTCCCTCAGTTGTCAAGGAAAAGTTCACTCAACTTCATTGGGAAAAACAGTCTTGCATATGTGACCTATTTCTTTATATGTCTAAAATAATGTTTTTGATGACTATAGTGTGATTATAGTAATAGATTTTGCTGTATCCTTCAACATTAAATCAAGAGGTAAATTGTTTGTAAATTTTAAATAATGAAAAATATATAGATAACAGATAAATACATTATCATTTCAAAAATATTAACATTAAAGACAAATTAAAAATACCCCTTAACTACCATATACAATTCAATTATTCTCTCTAGCAGCAATCATTTTATCAGCTTTACATAGTTTTCTCAACTGTTTACATGAATTCCTAGAAATATGTTTTGTGTTGCATGTTTTTAACATAAATGTTGTAATACTATATGTGTATTTTGTAGTTTGCTTCTTCTGCAACAGTACGTCTCCTATTGTTTAATGCTACCAAATGTATGTTAGTAATTTTGCTATTTAAAAAGTCATTGAGATTGCTTTCAGGTTTTTGCTATTCCAAACATTTCTGTAATTAATATTCTTGTTTATATCCCCCTGTTTTTAAGAATCAGTGTTTCGTTAGGGCTGATACCAAGAAGCAGATTTGCAGGAAGTGCACTCATTTTTAATTTTAATAGGCACTATTGATCTGGCCTTCAAAATGTGGAACATATTTATTTACATTATTGTGAGACTGATGTGAGGGGCCCCATGCCCACATCTTTGACATTTTAATTTTTGCAAAGTAGTAAATGAAAACAATATCTTGGTGCTATTTTATTTTGTTTTTAAGAAGGGTAAGCATCTTTTATAATATGCTTTATTAATCATTTGAATTTTTTCATTTCTATGAAATGCCTGCTCATGTATTTTTTTCCTATTTCTCTATTGGGATCATTGTTTCTTATGTATTTTATATATTTTCAACATTTTTGATGAAAAATATTTTTACCAACTGCTACTTCCCGTAACTTGAATCATGGTGTCTTCCGTCAAACTAAAGTTTTAATTTTTTTATTTTTTATTTTTATTTTTTGAGACACAGTCTTGCTGTGTTGCCCAGGTTGGAGTGCAGTGGGGCTATCTCAGCTCACTGCAACCTCCACCTCCCAGGTTCAAGCGATTCTTGTGCCTCAACTTCCCAAGTACCTGGGATTACAGGTGGATGACACCATGCCTGGCTAATTTTTGTATTTTTCATAGAGACGGGGTTTCACCATATTGGCCAGGCTGATCTCAAACTCTTGACC
>NW_012102266.1:4430897-4431277 GCF_000951045.1 Mandrillus leucophaeus
TTCATCCATTATTTTTTCAAGGTTTTAATTTCTTTGCGCTGGTTACATAGTTCCTCCTTTAGGTCTGAGAAGTTTGATCGACTGAAGCCTTCTTCTCTCAACTCATCAAAGTCATTCTCCATCCAGCTTTGTTCCGCTGCTGGCAATAAGCTGCGTTCCTTTGGAGGGGAAGATGCCCTCTGATTTTTTGAATTTCCAGCTTTTCTGCCCTGCTTTTCCCCCATCGTTGTGCTTTTATCTCCCTTTGTTCTTTGATGATCATGGCATACTGATAGGGTTTTGGTATGAGTGTCCTTTCTGTTTGTTAGTTTTCCTTCTAACAGTCAGGACCCTCAGCTGCAGGTCTGTTGGAGTTTGCTTGAGGTCCACTCCAGACCCTG
>NW_012102266.1:4431710-4432360 GCF_000951045.1 Mandrillus leucophaeus
AATTTTTGTATTTTTCATAGAGACGGGGTTTCACCATATTGGCCAGGCTGATCTCAAACTCTTGACCTCAAATGATCTGCCTGCCGTGGGTGACACCATGCCTGGCCAATTTTTGTATTTTTCATAGAGACGGGGTTTCACCATATTGGCCAGGCTGATCTCAAACTCTTGACCTCAAATGATCTGCCTGCCTCGGCTTCCCAAAGTGCTAGCATTATAGGTCTGAGCCACCACACCCGGCTTGAAGTTTTAATTTTGTTATCAAATGTATCAGTCTTTCCCATTAGTTTTTTCTATATGCTCCTTATTTAAGAAGACGTGTAAAAATATATTTTCTTCTCCCATATATATATTTTTTATTTTTTTTCAAAGTTATATAATTCTTTTATTTACTGTGTGAATTTTTTATTTTTTATTATTATACTTTAAGTTCTAGGTTTGTTACATATGTATACATATGCCATGTTGGTGTGCTGCATCCATTAACTCCTCATTTACATTAAGTATAACTCCTAATGCTATCCCTCCCCACAATAGGCCCCAATGTGTGATGTTCCCCTTCCTGTGTCCAGGTGATCTCATTGTTCAATTCCCACCTATGAGTGAGAACATGCAGTGTTTTGTTTTCTGTTCTTGTGTTAGTTTCCTGA
>NW_012102266.1:4437585-4469277 GCF_000951045.1 Mandrillus leucophaeus
TTTATCTCCCTTTGTTCTTTGATGATCATGGCATACTGATAGGGTTTTGGTATGAGTGTCCTTTCTGTTTGTTAGTTTTCCTTCTAACAGTCAGGACCCTCAGCTGCAGGTCTGTTGGAGTTTGCTTGAGGTCCACTCCAGACCCTGTTTGCCTGGGTGTCAGCAGTGGAAGCTGCAGAAGATAGAATATTCCTGAACAGCGAGTGTTGCTCTCTGATTCTTGCTCTGCAAGCTTCGTCTCGGGTGTACCCAGCCATGTGAGGTGTGAGGTGTCGGTCTGCACCTAGTGAGGGATGTTTCCCAGTTAGGCTACTCAGGGGTCAGGGACCCACTTGAGCAGGCAGTCTGTCCGTTCTCGGATCTCAACCTCCGTGCTGGAAGAACCACTGCTCTCTTCAAAGCTGTCAGACGGACTTTTACATCTGCCAAGGTTTCTGCTGCTTTTGTTTAGCTATGTCCTGTCCCCAGAGGTGGAGTCTACAGAGGCAGGCAGGCCTCCTTGACCTGCGGTGGGCTCCACCCAATTCGAGCCTCCCAGCGGCTTTGTTTACCTACTTAAGCCTCAGCAATGGCGGGCATCCCTCCCCCAGCCTCACTGCTGCCTTGCAGTTAGATCTCAGACTGCTGTGCTAGCAATGAGGGAGGCTCTGTGGGCGTGGGACACTCTGGGCCAGTTGTGGGATATAATCTCCTGGCGTGCCACTTGCTAAGACCCTTGATAAAGCACTGTATTAGGGTGGGAGTTACCCGATTTTCCTGGTGTTGTGTGTCTCATTTCCCTTGGCTAGGAAAAGGAATTCCCTTCCCCCTTGTGCTTCCCAGGTGAGGTGATGCCTCGCTCTGCTTCAGCTCTCGCTGGTTGGGCTGCACCTGCGGACCAGCACTGACTGACACGCCCCAGTGAGATGAACCCAGTACCTCAGTTGAAAATGCAGAAATCACCCATCTTCTGTGTCACTCATGCTGGGAGCTGGAGACTGAAGCTGTTCCTATTCGGCCATCTTTGGTGCCCCCTCCTATATATTTTTAAAAATGTATCATCTAGGTAGTATTTTTTTTTGTAAATGGTGTGAAATAGAGATCTAACATTTTTCCAAGTTGTTAAATGATTGCCCCAATATCACATATCTAATATTTATTCTTTTTCACTGACTTGAAGTGATACTCTTATTAAATCCTAAAATTCTAATACCTAAGTATTTTGGAATCTGTATTCTTTCCCATTTATTTGCTTGATATTAGCCCGATATTTTTGGTTAATACCATACCACTTTAATTTCCATAGCTTTATAATTATTTTTAGTATTTGGTAATGGTGAGTACCTTGCCACTATTTCAGTTTCCAAGATCATTATGGCTATTCTTGCACATTTCCTTCTATGATTGTAGAATCAACTTACTAGCGTTAATGGAAAGAACTCTGAATACTTTAGTGTAATTTGAATTTAAAGAAAACAATTTAATGAGTTTAAATATTTTTAATACCATTTTTTCCTCTTCCAAAAACATGGTATGTCTCATTTATTCCGATCTTATTTTATGTCATTCAGTAAAATTTTGTGGTTTTTCTAAAAAAACTATACATTTTTGTTAAATTTATTTCAAAACATTTTATTTTTTATTCTCTACATAATAAAAAATTTCTATATTTTATTTCTGCTTTTTGCTAATGTTAGTCCAAATTTGGCTTTTCATGGCATGTCAATTTTCAAATATATCTTTGCATTTAAAGGATAATCACTTTGAGTTTTAGAAGGAGACATGGATATAAGCTTATCAAATTAAATGTTCCCATCCAAGACTTTGAGTCTTAAGAGATTCAAATACTCAAGGAAAATTGAGGAGTAATTAAAGGAAGCACAAAGTTCCAGCAACTGTGATGGTGTGTTAAGTGGTGGCTCTGCCAGAGGCATTGTATGATTATTATGTTATGTTGTATTGTTTGTGTTCTCCCATCTTGCCCTCCATAGACATTGTCTGCCATCTAAGCCTGTGTTTTCCAGATATCCCATTGATCCCACAGCCTATGCTTAGTCCTTATAACAAGTTCATTTTCTATTTAAATTTGCTGGAGTTTATTCTCCTTCATGCAATGAAGAACACTAGCTGAATAGATTTTGGCACAAAGGAATGGGCTTTAGGTGAAAGTCCTTCAGGAAAATGAGGATATGGAGAATCGGGAATTGATCATTTGCTCCTGATGCGATAAAGGTCATGAAAATCCTGTTAACATTCAGTGATGATACTCTGAAAGTTTACTCCTAGCAGTGGCCAGAAAAATTATTATCAACAATCATCTTAAGTGAAGTGCTTATTGAAGACAAAGGTTAAAGGGACTATGTTGCTGTTGGCATATAACACTATAAAAAGCAAGTACAATTCAAGGAATGCAGAATAACTCTTAATAATGCTGCACAACTTAAAGAGGTAATAATTAAACTCCAATCCATAAATACTGTCACCATGGAGTACACTAAAAACAGATTTCCAGAACTCTGTCTACAGGTATTTTATATCTTATTTATACAGCTAAGGTTTCTAAACCAAATCAAACTACAAATGTGATGCAGCATGTTGCTGAAGTACATTGTTCTTTGAATCCACAGCCTCATCATGTCTCTTCCGTGAATGTCGAGGTATTGATTAGGTGAGAATAGTCCTCAACAATTTAGATGGGAATCAATTAGAGTCATTGAAGGACTCTTATCCCCCACTGAGCCTTTATTGATCACTTAAGCACACCTCTCCCCTTGTTTGCTGAGGGGTATTCTCTCTTGCTTGAAGGTATTATACCTCCCTAGTCTATGGGAGTTACCTTGCAAAATGAGTCCACTTCCCCTTATTTCTATTTCCTTCTGAACAACCAGACACATAAGTAGAGTCAGATCTCAGCAGGACCCACAGGGCCAATTATAAAGTCAAACCTGGGGAGAAGTGAAAGACTACCAAAGCAAAAGAATTGCACAACTTTGGTAATGTACATAAACAAAAATCTAAGGAATATGTGAGAATGAATTCTGAAATCCAAAAAGAGAGAAACAACATTTTAGATCAGATTGAATCTAGCAGGGGCTAGACACATAGCAGAATTCTGATTCAAAAGGTAGTTCAACGGACCATTTGCTTTGCGGGTTGACAGAACACTGGGCTTAATGGTGTCCCACATGGAAGGAAGTTATGAGAAATCAATTTTTGTAAAATATTAAAATTCTCAGATAATTTTATTCAGCCATGGTTAAAATTCTAGTTAAAAACTTTGATCATACAATTCAAGAGTGCTTAATAAAAAATAGGAAAGTTACTGGCACAAGTGCTTTTGAGAATGTAAAGCCATTTCTCCAGGTAAGGGGGCATTGAGAGATTATTTACAAACCAATCATTATAAAAGCTAAGTCCAATCTGCACTTATTAACTAGTCATGATGAAGCAAAATTTCTATACTTGTTTGCTATGAAAAACAAAATTACTTTTCTATAATATTTGTACACTTGTTTTAATAGTTATTGTCTAAGGACCTCTGACTTAATAATTTATAAATAATTTCTATTTGTTATAGAAAACCACATTGACTTAAAATGTCCGTTGTAAAGTATTATGTTTCTTCACTTGTCTCTCAGGGTACATTGAATTTGCTCACCAGCTTTGTAAAAGTTAACCCACTAAATATGACCTCCCTGACTTGTTATAATTAACTGAACTACTATCCATACTAACAGTGCATTCTTCTATTTTTGAAAATAAAATTGATACATGACTTTACTAGTTTAGTTTTATAACACCATCTAGAATTTTGTTCTTCTACTTTGGTATATTGCAGAAGAGAGAATTGCTGGTGTGAATTTATCAGGTACCATCTGCCCAACACTGACTGACCTTGCAACATTTTCTCCATCAAAGCCTTGATAAGTAACTGTATATAGGTGAGGAGATCACTGGCATCTTTTCAAAGCATGATGGTGGCTGTTCTCTCTACTATGGAAATGCTGGTAGAAAATACTGTGATTTAAATGGCCTCCGTAATTTTGATGGAAAGAGAATATCCAGGGGATGGCAAAGGCCAAGAAGCAGTTTAGTTAACAGTTAATTTAATAGTGCCAACTATTAAAAGCTAAGATGGCCAGTTACCATAATGACAGCAAAATCAATCTGGTAAACTGAATAGTCCAAGCCACATGACTCTTTAGTAGTACTTAATTGATCATAGGAGCCCTAGATGAAAACAAACAATAAAATGGCCACTTTGGTCTACTATTCAGACTGTCAGATTATATGAGATGTATTTTTGACATGAGTTTACCTTCAGTAGATCCACTGTATTTCTTGTAGTATGTATCTAGTGTCTGAATATAGACTTGGAATCACTTCTGCAGTGGATGCTTTACGTGCATTACATCACATTCTCTAGGCCTATCTCCTATTTCTTACAATACTATTTTTCCTCCATCTGTGTTCTCCCTTCCTAAGAGGATAGATGTGACCTAATGTTACTTGGCAATGGATATATCTTGTGGATAAATTAAAAAGTTGATGTTTTGCGGGAGCGTTTACAGTTGAAAAAGAAGGTAATGTTCAAATGCAGGGGTCAGACAGACTGTGATGGAGGAGTCTGTGGAAGCTCCCTTCTAATTGTTTCTCTTCTCTTGGTGTAATAGGAAGCAAGCTCATCAGCTGAAAGAGAGGACAAGGGAGGAGATTTTCAATATTGAGTATAGGGTAGAGTGAATGGAATCATCTAGGTGAATGGAAGAGTGAATGGTCTGCGTATGTATAATAAAATTGTCACATAGCATTATGGACCCATTTGATACAATCACAAGTTTAAAGTAAGTACATTCAGCATGGTTATAGTGATTGTGTGTGTGTGTGTGCGCGTGTGTGTGTATGTGTATGTTTTCTGTTTCCACTCTAATTCAATGACTTGGGTAGAAGCGTAAAATAGACAGAAATAAACTTAGCTACTAAAGTTTTGGTTTAGCCTAGTGATATGGTTAGGCTTTGTGTCCCCACCCAAATCTTCTCATCTTGAATTCTAATCCCCATAATCCCTACATGTCAAGAGAGAGACGAGGTGGAGGTAATTCAATCATAGGGGGTAGTTTCCTGCGTGCTGTTCTTGTGATAGTGAGTTCTCACGAGATCTGATGATTTTATAAAGTGCTCTTCCCGCTTCACTTGGCACTTCTCCTTCCTGCCGCCCTGTGAAGAAGATGTCTTCCTTCCCCTTCCACTATGATTGTAAGTTTCCTGAGGCCTCCCCAGCCTTGCTAAACTGTGAGTCAATTAAACCTCTTCGTTGTACATTGCCCAGTTTAGGGTATTTCCTTATAGCAATGTGAAAACAGACTAATGCAGCAAGAGAATAAGATGAAGGGCAAGATGAACTAGGCAAAAGGGGGATTTTAATGACTGATCGGGAAATATAAGTGACACGTATGGAGAAATGGAGCCATGAAGGAATGAGGGAAAAAGAAAAGGTGGTAGAAGCAATGCATTATAGGTAACAAGGGAGGAAGGATTGCTGTGGCTAGGGTAACATTAGGTGCGACTTGAAAAGATAGGAATGGTCAGAGAGTGGGAAGATTGAAATTAAGATTTTGGGGGAAGGGAGTTTAGTGTTCAATGATGATAACAATCTAGGGGATGGTTCCCAGTATACCTTGGGAATGAATAACCGAGGTAGACTCAGGGCAGTATCATTGGATGAGAAGAAATGAGGAATTACAGTGTGAGAGATGGGAAGGATCATTTATTTGTCTGTTTCAAAGATGGGTCATTATGACCAAGGTAAATACATAACTTAACTGGAACTGGAATACTTTCGAGAATAAAATGTAGACCTAGTCAAAATTACCACAGGACAAGTGAAATTGGGACCATTGTTATATAAGATGTAGTAATGGAGAGAGTGCTAGTGAGCGGAAGATGAAATCTTCAGGTAATAAGAGAAGTGATTTTGAGGTTATCAGATGAATGAAAGACAGTGGCTAATCTGAATAGAATGGGTTATAATCTAGTGTTTTTTAGGGATGAGAGGAAGGGAATGGTTCAAGATCAAAAACAGCAGCAAAAAGGATACCTACCTACTTCCAAGTTCAGTGACATAAATTTTGAAGAGAAAACAACCACAATTTGAAAGGGTGAAGTGTAAGCAGTGTTCTTAGAGAAGAGTGAGGTTTTGGGAGAAGTCGTAGTGAACATTCAGGGAAGAAGTATAAGGTACAGTGATGGTTACTTGTATCAGACAGTTGTTTTCAGAAGGATCAGTGGAAGGTTCCTGGTGGTGTGGAGAGATGGAACAAGGAAAGAGAAGCTCTACTGGGGTTTGGGTACTGGAGAAGGAGGAATGGCCTGGGCATTTGTTTGTTTCTTTGGTGACTGATGGGAATAGCAATAAAGCATTCAATGAACATAATGGTGAATAAGATTTGGTGTTGAGGTGTGAAAGAAGTTTGGTAGGAACCTGCTGAAATCTGAGGCTCCTACTTGCCTTTCGATCATGAAAGTGTGGAATCTGGGAAGATGTAGTGTCCATACACTCTGTATCCTCTTGCCCTGCTAAGGGTAGCCTGCATCTTCTGACCATTAACATCTTTTCTAGATTAGGTGCTTCAAAGTCTCACTGGAAATATATATCAAACATAAGGAGAAAGAAGCAGAAAGAGGAATGATCTAACATTTAGACCTTCTAGAAAACAAATAAGAATAATCTTTCTTGGGTTAAGGATTTGCCTTAAAGTTTTAACCTGCTATAGTTTAAGATGTTTTATGTCAGTTCAGATATAATTTTTAAAAGGTTACAAAGTATTCATTTAATTGCCTGTGTGAATGTTTGGGGGAGGAATTAGAGAAAATATTGGAAAAATGAATGGAAATGTGATTTGTCAATAGTTTAAGACTGAAATGAAGATATGAAAAGAAAGTCAAAATGGGCAAAAAATTACAGACAAGAGACATATCTCACCAAGTAAGCTTTGTATAACTTGTTGTAATAATCAGCTTTCAGGAATGGAAGATGGTGCCTAACTGGCTTCCTTTGTCTCTTCTCTTGTGAACTATGCCAAAGTACTGGGGTGGGTAAAACTTTTAGTTGCATTGTGGGAAATGACTTGCTGCCTTCAACAATGGTGTGGCTGATGTTATTGTTTGGCTCAGAAGGAAACCTTGTTCTTTTGAGGGAAAACAAAATAACTTAGTGCTGATAATGTATTGGAAATCTTGAAGGAAAACCTTTTTACATATGTAAATAAGTAAAAATCATTTGCTCTTTGTCACTCTCTGTTTCCCCTCGTCTTTCCTATCACCCCATGAAGTTCCAGACATAACTACTAAGGTAACTTGAGCTATAATAAGTGTAGTTGAAAAAAACCTCCGTATCTGTGAAAAGCAGCCTCAAATAGAATAGAAATGTGTTTGTCTAATTTTAAAATCCATTTCAGGTTTTAAAAAGCCTCAAGTGTAGTTATATTTTGCTCTATGACAGTGTCTTTATGTATTGTAGGAGTCAAATGAAGGAATTGTTCTCTTTGACCCTTTTATTTTGAGAAGTAAAGCAGGTAAAAAAAGTGAGATTTGAGGAATAAGGTGTAAGACTTTTTTTTTTCTTGGAGCTTATTTAACTACTTAGTAGGTGGCCTAATGAACACACACTAAAGGTCATTTTAAAACACCACTTCTCCCCCCTTTGCCTGGCTGACCCTTAATTATCCTCCAAACCTCAGGTAGTTGTCATTTATTCTAGCAGTCCTTTCCAAAGTCCCAGGAATAGATGCTTTTCCTGTCATAGTCCTTAATGTTTCCTTCTTTCAGAGCACTCATCACAATGTTATATTGAAATTAGGTCCTAATTCATTTTTATACACTCAATGCCATCCATTTTATGTGGTCTATAAGGAATTCTCAATAAGTGTTGGTTTAATTAAAATGCAGGGAAAGATCTTTTTACTACTTTTCTTCTTGTCTGTCTGGACATATGTCCTCTTGATCTCATAGAAGCAATTATATGTTGCAAAGACGTTTTTGAATCTGAAAATCCCTAGAAGTCTTCCAGAAGCATTCTGCTTACAATTAGAAGGTAACTTAAGTGTGAAAACAGTAAAAGCCCACAATATGGACGTGCTAATATTCAAATTTATCCCAGGTGAAACAATGAGGCAGAAAGTTTTCAAAACCGTCTTTCTTTGCAGCATTAGAACACTTTCCAAAGTTTCTTTCTTCTTTTTACTAAGGGCCTATTATATCCATGATGCTCCCCCAAAACGACTTTCTATTTCTCCTCCATCAACTTAACTTTATTAACAGAATAGTTGGAAAGAATGAAATAAAAAAAATCTAAAATGCCACTGATAATTGGTGTAAGATGTGGCCCACATGTTGTTTACACTAATGCTTTCAACTAAACCCCAACCTTAGATGAAGCAAACAAGTCTCTTTTTCTGTGTTTATACTTGAACAAGAAGGTGCAGCTTAGGGTTCACTGCAATAAAGCAGATAGTTTTCCACTTTATCATCTGCAGCCCCAAATGGTTTTTCAAATTGCCTGGTGGCTTTCTAGGGCACAGAGACAAGGATTAATATGCTGCTCTTAATAGAGACAAGCAAGTCCAAATGGTGAGGATGTGGAAAATGAGAGGCAAAGCAGGAACAAACATGAAATGATGCAATGTAATGAGTTATCCCGCTGCCCACCTGCTTCATGACGGGCTGTCAAGTGACAAGTAGGTCACTCAGCAAGCATGTTCATCGTTGGACACTAAAGACCTACATCTGAATGTAGTTTGTGGAAAGAACAGAAGAAGAAATTAACATCTGGTTCCTTCTTGTTTCTTATTTCCCATGGATTTTTGGGGGCCTTTTTTTGCCCTTTTGTGGATGTTTAGAAAGCTCTAGGGTGTGGCATTTCAGTCAAGGCCAGAAGAGGAAAAGTGGCTTTGCATGGATAGGCTCAGTGTGTGGGATGGGAGCCATGGAGGGACAGCACTACAAGTCAGATCGCACCCTGGGAAGCTTGCTAAAGGCAACACTGGTGGCTATGGAATGGTCTGAGAGGGTGCCATCCCTTTCTAAAAGTAGTGATTAAGGGTAATACGGTGTTGTACTAAGCTGAACTACATTTCCCAGAATTCTTTTTTCTGTAGGTTTTCTTTTAGGTAGGCCATGAAGGAAGTGAAGCATTTTTTGTTTTTGTTTTTGTTTTTTTTTTTAAGTGAATCTTTTATATGTTATTTATTTAATTAATTTATTTTTTAGCTGTTCCCAGTAGGATTTTTCCCCCATAAGTTATTGGGGTACAGGTGGTATCTGGTTACATGAGTAAGTTCTTTAGTGGTGATTTGTGAGATTTTGGTGCATTCATCACCCGAGCAGTATACACTGCACCATATTTGTAGTCTTTCATCCCTCTCCCCCTCCTATTCTTTCCCCCAAGTCCTCTAAGTCCATTGTATCATTCTTATGCCTTTGTGTCCTCATAGCTTAGCTCCCACGTATCAGTGAGAACATATGAGGTTTGGTTTTCCATTTCTGAGTTACTTCACTTAGAATAATAGTCTCCAAGTCACTGCAAATGCTATTAATTCACTTCTTTTTATGGCTTTGTAGTATTCCATTATATGTGTGTGTGTGTGTGTGTGTGTGTGTGTGTGTATATATATTTCTTTATCCACTCGTTGATTATGGGCATTTGGGTTGGTTCCACGATTTTGCAATTGTGAATTGTGCTGCTATAAACACGTGTGTGCAGGTATCTTTTTTGAATAATGGCTTGTTTTCCTCTGGGTAGTTCTTGTTTTTGTGTTTTAATTTACTTTTATTTCAAATTCAGGGGTACACGTGTAAGCTTGTACTATAGGTAAACTTGCATCATGGGGGTTTATTGTACACACTGTTCCATTGCCCATGTATTAAGTTTAGTACCCATTAGTTATTTTCTCTGATCCTTTCCTTCTTCTACCCTCTGAAAGGCCCCAGTGTGTGTTGTTCCTGTCTTTGTGTTCATATGTTCTCATCGTTTAGCTCCCACTTAAAAGTAAGAATATGTGGTATTTGGTGTTCTGTTCTTGTGTTGGTTTGCTAAGGATAATGGTCTCCAGCTCCATCATGTTCCTCCAAAGGACACAATCTCATTGTTTTTCATGGCTATATAGTATTCCATGGTGTATATGTACCATATTTTCTTTATCCAGTCTATCATTGATCGGCATTTAGGTTGAGTCCATGTCTTTGTTATTGTGAATAGTGCTTGTACATATGTGTGCATGTGTCCTTATAATAGAATGATTTATATTCTCTTGGACATACACCCAGTAATGGGATTGCTGGGTCGAATAGTATCTTTGTTTTTAGGTCTTTGAGGAATCACCACACTGTCTGTTACAGTGGTTGCACTAATTTACACTCCCACAAATAGTGTGTAAGTGTTCCTTTTTCTCCACAACTTCACCAGCATCTGTTATTTTTATGTATTTATTTATTTCTTGAGATGAAGTTTAGCTCTTGTTGCCCAGGTTGGAGTGCAATGGCATGATTTCGGCCCACTGCAGCCTCTGCCTCCCAGGTTCAAGCGATTCTCCTGCCTCAGCCTCCTGAGTAGGTGGGATTACAAGAGCCTGCCACCACACTCGACTAATTTTTATATTTTTAGTAAAGACAGAGTTTTACCATGTTGGCCAGGCTGGTCTTGAACTCCTGACCTCAGGTGATCCACCTGTCTTAGCCTCCCAAAGTGCTGGAATTACTGGCATGTGCCACCATGCCCGGCCTCTTTTTTCTTTTTAACAATAGCCATTCTGACTGGTGTGAGCTGGTATCTCATTGTGGTTTTGATTTGTATTTCTCTAATGACCAGTGGTGTTGGGCTTTTTTTCATATGACTGTTGGCCACATGTATGTTTTCTTTTGAAAAGTGTCTGTTCATGTCCTTTGCCCACTTTTTAATGGGGTTGCTTGATTTTTTTTCTTGTAAATTTGTTTAAGTTCTTTATAGATGCCGGATATTAGACCTTTTTTAGATGCACAGTTCGCAAAGAATTTTGCATTCTGTAGGTTGTCTGTTCATTCTGTTGATAGTTTCCTTTGCTGTGCAGAAGCTCTTAAGGTTAATTAGATCCCTTTTGTCAATTTTTCCTTTCATTGCAATTGCATTTGGTGTGTTTGTCATGAAATCTTTTCCTATTCCTATGTCCAGAACGGTATTGTGTAGGTTGTCTTCCAGGGGTTTTATAGTTTTGGGTTTTACATTTAAGTCTTTAATCCATCTTGAGTTAATTTTTGTATATGGTTTAAGGAAAGAGTCCAGTTTCAATCTTGTGCATATGGCTACCCAGTTATCCCAGTACCATTTATTGAGTAGGGAATCTTTAACCCATTGCTTGCTTTTTGTTAGGATTGTCAAAGATCAGATAGTTGTAGGTGTGTGGTCTTATTTCTGTGTTCTGTATTCTGTTCCATTGGTCTATGTGTCTGTTTTTGTACCAGTACCATGCTGTTTTGATTACTGTAGCCCTGTAGTATAGTTTGAAGTTGGGTGGCATGATGCCTCCAGCATTGTTCTTTTTGCTTACGATTGCCTTGGCTATTCAGGTTCTGTTTTGGTTCCTTATAAATTTTAAAATAGTTTTTTTTTTTTTTTAAGTGCTGTAAGAAAATGTCCATGGTAGTTTAATAGGAATAGCATTGAATGTATCAATTGCTTGGGGTAGTATGTCCATTTTAATGACATTGATTCTTCCTATCCATGAGCATGGAATGTTTTTCCGTTTGTTTGTGTCATCCCTGATTTTTGAGCAGTGTTTTGTAGTTCTGCTTGTAAAGATCTATCACCTCCCTGGTTAGCTGTATTCCTAGGTATTGTGTGTGTGTGTGTGTGTGTGTGTGTGTGTGTGTGTGTGGCAATTGTGAATGGGACTGCATTCCTGGTTTGGCTCTTGGCTTGATTGTTGTTAGTATATAGGAATGTTAGTGATTTTTGCACATTGATTTTGTATCCCGAGACATTGGTGAACTTGTTTATAGCTGAAGGAGGTTTTAGTCTGAGATGATGGGATTTCTAGATAGAGAATCATGTTTTCCAGCAAACAGGAATAGTTTATCTTTCTCACTTCCTATTTGGATGCCCTTTATTTCTTTTTCTTGCCTTATTGCCCTGGCCAGGACTTCCTATACTATATTGAATAGGAATAGTGAGAGAGGGTATCTTTGTCTTGTGCTGGTTTTCAAGGAGAATGCTTACAGCTTTTGCCTATTCTGTATGATGTTGGCTGTGGGTTTGACATACAGGGTTCTTACTATTCTGAGATATGTTTTTTCAATATCTAGTTTACTGAGAGTTTTTAACTTGAAAACTTTCAATTTTATTGAAAACATTTTATGCATCTATTGATGTAATTATGTGGTTTTGTCTTTAGTTCTGTTTATGTGATGAATCACATTTATTGATTTGTGTATGTTGAAACAACCTCACATCCCAGGGATAAAGCCTACTTAATCATGGTGGATAAGCTTTTTGATGTGCTTCTGGACTTAGTTTGCAAGTATTTTGTTGAGGATTTTTGCATCTATGTTCACCAAGGATATTGGACTGAAGTTTTCATTTTTTGTTGTATCTCTGCCAAGTTTTCATATCAGGATTGTGCTGGCCTCATTGAATCAGTTATGGAAGAGTCCTTCCTCCTCAACTTTTTGGAATAGTTTCAACAGGAATGTTGCCAGTTTTTCTTTGTACATCTGGTAGAATTCAGCTTTGAATCCATCTGGTTCTGGGCTCTTTTTGGTTGGTAGACGATTTATTACTGCCTCAATTTCAGAGCTCATTATTGGTCTGTTCAGGGAATTAATTCTTCCTGGTTCAGTCTTGGGAGGCTGTAGGTGTCCAGGAATTTATCCATTTCTCCTAAAATTTCTAACTTCTGTGCATAGAATTATTCATAATATTATCTGTTGGTTGTTTGTATTTCTGTGGGGTCAATGGCAATATCCCCATTGTTGTTTCTGATTGTGTTTATTTGAATCTTCTCTCTTTTCTTTGTTATTAGTCTAGCTAGTAGTCTATTTTATTAATTTTTTTTCAAAAACCAGCTCCTGGATTTGTTGACCTTTTGAATTTTTTTATGTGTCTTAATGTCCTTCAGTTCAGCTCTAATTTTGGTTATTTCTTGTCTTCTTCTAGCTTTGGGATTGGTTTGCTCTTGGTTCTCTAATTCTTTTAGTTGTGATGTTAGGTTGTTAACTTGAGTTCTTTCTAACTTTTTGATGTGGGCATTTAGTGCTATAGATCTCTCTCTTAACACTGCCTTAGCTGTGTCCCAGAGATTCTGGTATGTTGTATCTTTTCTCATTAGTTTCAAAGAACTTCTTGATTCCTGCCTTAATTTCATTATGTACTAAAAAGTCATTCAGAAGCAGGTTATTCCATTTCCATGTAACTGTATCATTTTGAGTTAATTTCTTAGTCTTGATTTCTAATTTGATTGTTCTATGGTCAGAGAGATTGATATGATTTCAGTTATTTTGCATTTAGTGAGGAGTGTTTTATTTTCAATTATGTGATTCATTTTAGAACATGTACCTTTTGGCAGTGAGAATAATGCATATCTTGTTGCTTTTGGGATGGAGAGTTCTGTAGAATCTATCAGGCCCATTTCTTCCAGTGCTGAGTTCAGGTCCTGAATATGTTTGTTAATTTTCTGCCTCAATAATCTGTCTAATGATGTCAGTGGAATGTTAAATTCTGCCACTATTATTGTGTGAAAGTATAAGTCTCTTCAAAGGTCTCTAAGAACTTGCTTTATGAATCTGGGTGCTCCTGTATTGGGTATGTATATACTTAGGACAGTTAGATCTTCTTGTCGAATTGAACCCTTTACCATTATTTAATGCCCTTCTTTGTCTTTTTATGATCTTTGTTGGCTTAAAGTCTGTTTTGTCTGACACCAGGAATGCAACCCCTGCATTTTTTATTTTCTATTTGCTACCAAGGTTTTTCTCCATCCCTGTATTTTGAGCCTATGTGGGTCATTGCATGTGAGATGGGTCTCTTGAAGACAGCATACCAATGGGTCTTGGTTCTTTATATAGCTTGCCACTCTATGCCTTTTAATTGGGGCATTTAGCTCATTTACATTCAAGGTTAATACAGATATGTGTGTATTTGATCCTGTCATCATGATGTTAGCTGATTATTTTGCAGACTCGTTTATGTGGTTGCTTTATAGTGTCACTGGTCTGTGTACTTCAGTGTGTTTTTGTAGTGGCTGGTAATGGTCTTTTCTTTCCATATTTGGTGCTATCTGCAGGGACTCTTGTAAGGTGGGTCTAGTGGTAATGAATTCTCTCAGCATTTGCTTGTCTGAAAAGAATCTTATTTCTCCTTTGATTATGAAGCTTAGTTTGGCCAGATATGAAATTCTGAGAAGAATTGGAATTATTTTTCTAAGAATGTTGAATCTTGGCCCCCAGTCTCTTTTGGCTGCTAGGGTTTCTGCTGAGAGGTCCATCTTATTCTGATGGGATTCCTTTGTAGGTGACCTGACCTTTCTCTTTACCTGCCTTTAACATTTTTTCTTTCATTTTGACTTTGGAGAATCTGATGATTATGTGTTTGGGGGATAATCTCATGAAGTAGCTTACTGGGGTTCTCCTCATTTCCTGAATTTGAATGTTGGTCTCTCTAGCTAGGTTGGTGAAGTTCTCAAGGATGATAATCCTGAAATATGTTTTCCAAGTTGGTTCCATTCTCTCCATCTCCTTCAGGGACACCAATGAGTTGTAGATTTGGTCTCTTTACATAATCCCACATTTCTCAGAGCTTTTGTTAGTTCTTTTTTCTCTATTCTTGTCCTACTATCTTATTTCAGAAAGCCAGTCCTCAAGCTCTGAGATTCTTTTCTCCATTTGGTCTATTCTACTATTAATACTTGTGATTGCATTATGAAATTCTTCTAGTGTGTTTTTCAGCTCTATCAGGTCAGTTACATTCCTTTCTGTACTGACTATTTTGTCTGTCAGCTCCTGCATTGTTTTATCATGATTTTTAGCTTCCTTGAGTTGGGCTTCAACATATTCCTGTAGCTCAATGATTTTATCATGATTTTTAGCTTCCTTGGATTGGGTTTCAACATATTCCTGTAGCTCAGTGATTTTTGTTTCTATCCATATTCTGAATTCTATTTCTGTCACTTTAGCCATCTCAGCCCAGTTCAAAGCCTTTGTTGGAGAGGAAAGTCATTTGGAGGAAAGAAGTTGTTCTGGCTTTTTGAATTGTGATGATTCTTGTGTTGATTCTTTCTAATCTTTGTGGGTTCAATTTTTGAGCTTTCTGACCTTTGGATTTTTTTTCTTTTATCCTATTTGATGAATTTGAGGACTCGATAGTGGTATAAGGTGGATTCAACCAACTGGCTTCATTTGTTTGAAGATTTTAGGAGCCAGTGCTCAGGTCGCAACTTCTGAACTGTGTGGTCTAACTCAGGGGGACTTGTACTGGGCCCCAACTTCACTATCTCCCTCCTGGAGGTTAGCAATCCACTGTACTAGAGGGACTGAGATCCCCCTGACCACTGTTTACTACACTTCAATGGGTAGTATGAACCAAAGCATTTCATAGTGTAGTGATAGCAGATCTGTCCTTGTAGTGTCAGTTGTGGCAGAGTGCTACCAGGTGCTGGAGTGCCTGCCTTCCTGTGGGTGTTCACTACAGTGGCATAGACAGTGAGCTCCTGATGGCAGGGGCCCCTCCTATAGACTGTGTGTGGTAGTGCCAGAGGTGGTGTTGGCTCAGGGGTAGGGTGCTGGCAGGCATGGGTCTGAGTTCCTTCTTTGTGTCCCACAAGCAGGAGTGGTTGCTCAGGGTGAGGGATGATATGTTGTTCTTTGTGCAGTGTTAGTGCAAGGATGAGTTGCCGGTGGAGGTGGAGCTGGCTGGTTCTTTGTCTGCCAAGGCTCCATGTGCAATGGTGGTTAACCGGGGCAGGGAGGGGCAGACTGCCCTCCTGTGCACTAATGGGGCAAGGAAAGTAAGACCCACCTGTGCAGACATGCATTATCTAAGTAATGTTGGGGGTTGCCTTGGGCCTGAAGAAAGCTGCAGTATGAAGAGTGAGGGTGTGGTGTGGTGTGTGGCCATAGGGGCTGCCCCACTGGTGCTCTCCACTGATCAGGCAGTCTGCCAGTGCAGAAGCTGTGGTGCAGGCATCCAGGGCACCTGAGACTGCCCTGCAAGCATGCATGGCCAGACTGGGGCCCCAGGAGAGGCCAGCAGACCAAGGGGTGCTCAGGTCAGACCAGTCCCGTCTGATGGGCAAGACCACTCTACAGAGTTTAGATCCAACAGTTCCCCTAGGACCAAAGTCTCCCATGGGAGCAAATTGAGCCTAGGGCAATAGCTGTCCTTGGCCATGCTCTACTACTGACTTTCCCACATCAAACCGTCTGGGCTCCACATCAGCTGGCTTGCTGCCCCTATCACTTTTCTAACAGCTATCCCTGCCACCTCAAGTGTCTGTGGTGGTTGAGGGGTCTCTTCCTGCCAGGGTTCCAGAGGCCTGTGTTGAGGGTGGTTTGCTTCTTGCCAGTTCAACTCACCCATTCCCCAGGAGCCATCTGGGACCTGGAATGAGTCCTGATGTACAACAGCCCTGTGTGGGGTTCTCAACTTTCTCCCCCTTCAGCCCAGTTTCCATGTCCTCCCTCCATCCATTCTTGGTCTCTTCCCTCTGAAAATCAGTTAGGAGCACATCAGTAATCTCAGTTCCTTGGTGAGAGCTGTTCCACTTGACTACATTTAGTCAACCAGCTTCCCACCCCCCACCCCAACATTTTGTTTTTGACACTCAGAAGGTTGGGGCAGGAATTTTTATAACTCACATATATTCTTGTTTATCTGCTGGTTCAACTAGTTGCATGCAAGAATTTTACTTTCCCATGGACTTTCCTTCTTGTTCACTCTTGGGTGAAGTGTGTGTTTAGTTTCATGATAGAAAGTGTCAGCATCTCCTTGAGAACACCCACTTCATCAAATTGGGTTTTAATTTATCCTGATGAGTTTCAGTTTTTCTGCCCTCCCTGTTTTGCACACATCTTCTTTTCCTATTGACTGCTTTCAAATTCCAACATCAAAATATGAAGGCTATAGCTTTACAGAGATTGTTTAACCAGGGTCCACACTTGCATATTTCTGTTGATGAGACACTGATTGATGCAGAGGCTTTTGTATACCATGGCCTGCCATTTGTGCTTCTAAGAGCTTCTCAATTTTTCCCTATTATACCTATATCCTTTTGTTGTTGTTGTTGTTGTTGTTGTTGAGAGGGAGTCTCACTCTGTTGCTCAGGCTGGAGTGCAGTGGCGTGATCTTGACTTGCTGCAACCTCTGCCTCCCAGGTTCATGCCATTCTCCTGCCTCAGCCTCCCAAGTAACGTGGACTACAGGTGCCCATCACCACCCCCGGCTAAGTTTTTTGTACTTTTAGTAGAAACGGGGTTTCACCGTGTTAGCCAGGATGGTCTTGATCTCCGACCTCGTGACCTGCCTGCCTTGGCCTCCCAAAGTGCTGGGATTACCGGGGTGAGCCACCATGCCAGGCCTATCCATTCTATTTTTTATGTGTAGAAATGGACATGCCCTTACTATAAATACAAACTACATCTTGAGTAGAATACAAAAGAATACAAAGGTCTCCTTTAAGGTAGTAGATGAAAGGGAGAATGAAGGGGGTTTATCTGCTTAGCTCCATACCATCTTTTATTTCCCACTGGCCAAAAAAACAAGCAAACAAACTTCACTCCCCAGATGGGAGCTATTCCAAACTTTTTGGCTCTGTCTCCTGGCTCCTTGGCTGATGCCCTGGAAGCCAGATCTTACTACTGCAGGACATAAGCTCATCCGAATCCAGAAGAGGAGATGGAAACAGCATCAACTGTTGTATGTTTAGAGTTAAGTGTTCACCTTAGACTATATCTAGCTCAGAGAGTTGACATTGGTAATAGTGACAGTGAAACAGTGGTTTGGAGGCAGTGGCAAGTTCTGATGGAAGAAAGCAGTTGATGAAATAAAGTTTGTGTCTAATTTTGGCAACACTAAGATGTTTTTCTGGTCAGCTCATTTTTTCATCCTCTGCAACCATTATTTCAAACTTTAATCAAATCAACCTAAAAACCATTTTAGTTCCTTATACTTCTCAGAAAACCTTGGCTCCTCTTTTACAGAGAAGATAAAAGTAATGAGAAAGATGTTTTGTTATGTTCTAGGCATTAAAGATACAAGCTCACCTTTATCTGTATCCCTTATATGCTTGTTTCCTCTCATTTACAGTAGAAAAGCTGTCTTTTCTTTTATTAAGATCAGTTCTTTAGTTTGTATATTGTGTCCCATCCCTCTTACCATCTCAGGAAGCTGAAACCACTGACTGACTTTTTCTTTCCTTTCTCTTACATCGAACCTGTACATTCCCTCTTAGCCAGTCACACAGTAGGCCATATTTATAGATGTATGTGCAGGTATAGGGTAAAGGTGATTGCATATACAAATATCCCTGACTTTTATATAATTTTATTTCATTTATAAAAGTGGTATATGCCCATCGTTACAAGACAAATATTGTATATAGAAAAGTTCACAATCTTTATTTTCCCACCTCTTTATTATCTCTCCTCAAGAAAAATATTTAATAATTTGATATGTTCATACTAAGCTACACAAATATATACTCTGGGAGAGACTGATTTTTTTACTAAATATCCTCTGTATTTCCCAGCCCCCTGCCCTTGTGGATAGGTTTAGTTCATATAATGAGTGCTGGCCAGTGAAATATGAGTGGAAGATGTGTGTCAATTTGGGGTTGATGCAAGCCTTAACCTTAGAGATTGTGGCAACCTTAGAGGTCCCAGGCTCTAGGTAGCACAACCATAAAATGGAGAAGGCCCCCTGATGGGCATGGGCTTTGTGTAAGAAACCTGTAAATCTTTACTGTGTGAGTCTTCTAAGCTTTTAGGATTTTTCTGTTGAAGTAATTTGTGTTATGCACATATATTTCATTTAAAAGATGGAAATACACTAGACATATTATTCTGCAAACTTGTTTTTTTCCCTTAACAGTATTACTAAGATTTATCCATCCTTTTCAAAATATGAATCGTATTCTACCGTATGACTATATCATAACTTACTTCACCATTTTCCTATGTTTGGATTTTCAGATTGCTCACAACTTTTACTTTGGTATGATTTTTGCCTCTACAAACCATATTGCCATAAATACCTTAACACAGATAACTTTACATACTGACACTTTCATTTTTGTAGTACAATTTTTGCAAATTGAGATGCATAGGTCAAAGGATTTGTGTGTGTTTATTTAAGTAGAAATTTTCAGACTGCTTTACAGAAATATTTTAAGCCTTTCATACATACATTAGAAATATGAGTGCCTGTTTTTCTTTCATTAAACAGTGGATGACATAGGTAGCTTATGTTATTAATTTCTCATGTTCAGTCATGCATCACTTAATGAGGAGGATCTGTTCTGAGAAATGCATCTTTAGGCGATTTCTTTGTTGTGAAAATATCATACAGTATATTTACACAAACCTAGATTGTATAGCCTATATACACCTACGCTAGGTATAGCCTATTACTCTTAGGGTACAAACCTGTGTGGCATGTTACTCTATTAAATACTGTAGGCAATTGTCACAAAATAGTATTTGTGTATGCAAACATACCTAAACATAGAAAAGGTACAGTAAAAATATAGTATTACAATTTAAAGAGGATCACTGTCATATATGCAGTCTATTGTTATGGAAACTTTGCAATGCCTGACTGTGTAAAGGAGATTTTGCATAATCATGCCAAAATCTTGTGTGTATTTTATAGGTATACAGGCAGTGTGTGTGTATGTCTGTGTGTGTGTGTGTATTCTCCACTCTTCTATGATGTTATGTGCTTTTGTGTTGTTTGCTTAATGGAGTGTCTTGGAGATTATTTTGTATCAGAAGAGAAAGTAGCTTCTTATTTCTTCTTATAGTTATATAGTGTTCTACTGTATGACTGTACTATAATTTACCAAATTTAATTAGTATTCCTATGGATGAACATTGAGATTATTTTTCATCTTTTGCTTGATATAAAGGGTTACAAGTTGTAACCTGATTTGTGTCATTTTACATATGTGCAAAAGTATAAAATAAATTTTTTAAAATTGACTTTCTGGCTTGAAGGGTCTGTGTATTTGTCATTTTAATAGATATTACCAGACGACTTCTGCAGAGGTTACTGTTATTCTTACCATCAATGTATGAGGGTATCTGTTTCCTCAAACACTCTCCCCAAAGTTTGTTATCAAATGTTTTGATCTTTTCAAAGTTTGTTATTCAAACTTGATAGATGAAAGTGATAACATATCTTTTATTATACATGAGATTGCTTGTTCTACAAAGTCATTTTTATTTTATTTTCTGTTATCTGTATTTACCTTTTTTGGTTTGATTTTTGCCTTTTAGCATTGGATTGTTGGTCTTTTTTCAATTGATATTGAGAGACTGAATACACAAGTGAAAAATGGCCAGATTATCTGCAATAGTAAGGTGTTTACCCACAACCTGTAGCAACCAGCCCAGGAAGCCAGTTCCGTATCTATAGTAACCAGTACAGGAAGTCAAACGATTCTTTGTAGCAACTAGTAGAGGAAACCAAATAATAATCCCTAAAATAATTACCCCAAATATCCAAAGACTTGATTAATAATTGACAGTTTCCTTAATTTTTGTCCCTAGTTCCAACCTAGGATCATCTGGAGAAAGCCAAAAATACATCTCTACCCAATCATATGGATACTCTGCTTTCAGTTAGCTGCCTACTGCTTCCCCATGCTAACAACCTTCAATCAGGGCACATCCGAAACAGTCCTTTTTATTTCTATAAAGTTTTCACCTCTGCCTGCCTTTGAGGTCTGCCAAATCCAAATGATGGTGGGTACTCCTTTGCTGTATCAAGCTCTGAATAAATAGCCTACACTTTTGCTTGTTCTTATTTGTGTGGTCTTACAATATTTTGCAGTTCTTTGGTGGTGGTGGTGGTGGTGGTGGTGGTTTTGAGAGACAGGATCTCACTGTGTTTCCCAGGCTGGAGTGACGTGGCATGTTCATAGCTCACTGCTTGAACTCATGGGATCAAGTGATCTTCCCGCCTAAGCTTCTCAAATAGCTGGGACTACAGACATGTACCACCACACATGGCTAATTAAACAAAATTTGTTTTGTAGAGATAGGGTTTCTTTATGTTGCCCAGGCTGGTCTCGAGCTTCTGGACTCAAATGATCCTCCTACTTCAGTTTTCCAAAGTTCTGGGGTTATAGGTTTGAGTCACCATGCCCTATCTGCAGTTCTTCTTATGTTAGTCCTTATCTGTGATGTACAAACATATTTTCTGACCTTGTTAGAGTGTTTTGAAATATAAATTTTAGTTGGTGTTAAAAATATGTATAGCAAAGTGCACAAATCCTGAATGTATCGCTCAATGACTTTTCACAATGTAAACACTCACATGTAACACGATCAAGAAAAAAGAGTATTATCAAAACACTAGAGGCCCCTTTGTGGTCCCTTCCAGTGACTATCTTCCCCCACAGATGTCACCTCCCTCCCTTCAAGTTTAACTACCTATCTTGACCTCTAAAAGTTTTTCTATAATTTTGCTTTTGAGCTTTACATCAACAGAATCACACAGTATATACTCTTTTGTTTCCGGCTTTCTTTGTCCAAATTCATTTGGATGAGATTCATTCATGTTGTACGCAAGTGAAGCTAATTTATTCCCACTGCCATATTATCCCATATGAATACACCACCATGTTTTGAACATAGTTGCTTAATATATCTTAAGTGAATTATCTATATTAGCAGTGCTGAGTGGTCACAAGGATGATTAAGACATCATTCAGTGAATCTGTTTCTCATGCTGAAATATACCCAAAAACATCATAATGGTGTTGATCACTTTATTGTTTATCTTGATTCATATGGATTCTGAAACCTACGTGAATAGTGAGCCTGAAGGAAATGGAGAGAGGGGATGATATGGGTGGTTTGAGTTTCTGGAGTAGCGGGTTGCTGGTGTCTTAGTCTGTTCTGTGTTCCTATACAGGAATACCTGAGGGTGGGTCATTTATAAAGAGAAGAGGTTTAGTTAGCTCATGCTTTTGTAGGCTGTACGAGGAGCATGGTGCCAGCATCTGCTCCATTTCTGCTAAGGGTTTCAGAGTGCTTCCAAATCATGGCAGAAGGTAAAGGGGAGCCAGCATGTGCAGAAATCAAATAGTAAGAGAAGAAGCAAGAGAGAGAGAAGTGGGGAAGAGCCAAGTCCTCTTTTAACAACCAGCTCTCATGAACTAATAGAGCAAAAACTCACTCCCCAACTTTAGGGAGAGCATTAATCTATTTATGATGGAGCCATCTCCATGACCCACAAACCTCCCACTGGGCCCTACCTGTAACATTGGGGATCAAATTTCAACATGGTGTTTGGAGAGGTTAAACATCCAAACTGTAGCAGCTGGAGGGAGTGTTTTTCCAAAGACTGGTTGAGAATCAGCATGTGGTAATGAAAACCAACATGTTGGTTGCTCGAAAACCAACCCCGAGGCCATTCACTGTGACATTACATTTTATATACAGTGTACTACAAAGATTGTCAAACCAGAGTAGGGTGTGATCTTTGAGTATAGTGCTATCTATGAGAGACAAATAAGTGGGATAATAACTCCTTTTTTTTTTTTTTTCTTTTGAGACAGGATCTTGCTGTGTCACCCAGGCTAGAGTACAGTGGTGCTATGACGGCTCACTGCATTCTCAACCTTGGGGGCTCAGATGATCCTCTTGTCTCAGCCTTCTGAGTAGCTAGAACTGCAGGCATGTGCCACCATTCCTGGCTAATGTTTTGATTTTGTGTAGAGAAGAGGCCTACCTATGTTGCTGAGGCTGGTCTTGAATTCCTGAGCTCAAACAATCCTCCTGTCGTGGACTCCCAAAATGCTGAGATTACAACAGGTGATAATAACCTCTTATAATTGCTGGACTCAGAACATGATACCCAAAATTATGGCACCTTGACATGCTGAGTATTTGTGGAACAGGAGGAAGGAAGCAGGGAGGGTCTCAAAAGCAAGAAGGTCTCTCTGAGCTTCTCCTGTCCTCTTATATCTGACCCTCTTTTTTCTTAGAGGTGGTTCATGGAAACTAGAATTTCTCTCTCTTGAAATAAGTCTTAAAACCTAAAAAGGGCACTCTCTGGCCTTCTCCCTTCTCCGTTAAAAAGTCCTCAGTCACAGATGTCCTGCTCCACACCTGCAGGGAAAGAATGTCACACATGGAGACAGAAAAGAATCTGAAGAAACCGTGCTGAGCTCACCTAGGTTAAAATCACTGGATCATACCTCTTTCTGTCCAATCATGTTTCTCCACTTCTGTCCACTTCTTTCATTAGACTCACCATAAAAATATGCAGTTTCCCTGGATCTTTGGGTCTTCATTTCTGAAGGCTCCCGTGTCACATAAGACTTTGGTGAAATGAATTTTTCACACTTTTCTCTTGTTAGTCTGTTGTTTGGTATGGGGCCGTCAGCATGACCTTTATGATAGGTGAGGAAAAGATTACTTTTTCTCCCCTACACAATATAGACAAAATGGTTAGGACCCAAAATACTGTATTTTGCTTCCTTGTTCAACATTTGTGAATATCTATTTACTATGAGGTCTAGAGCAGTGATTTCCAAACTTTAGCGTGGATCCAAATCACTTGGAGGGCTTGTTAAAAAAACAGACAAATCACTGGGGTCTCACAAGGATTTGCATTTCTAACTAATCCCAATGTAATGGGAATGGCTATTCCCAGGACTCACTTGGAAAACTGGACTGGACAAGGAAAAGAATAATGTGAGTGAAGCAAATCAATGATAACAGGTTTAGGTAACTTAGTTCTGAATTTATCTCCCTGTGTAGGGCATTCACGAGTTTTCTTTTTCCCCAGGTGTCATTTTCTGGTAAGCAATAATTTTACGCAGTCTTTCAGGAAACTTGAGAAGCTCCTGTGAATTATTTGCAAGAAAAATAGTTTGAGAATATTAGGGTTTGAACACTATTTTTTTAAAAAAGAAACAACCTTTTTTTTTTTAGATGGAGTCACGCTCTGTCACCCAGGCTGTAGTGCAGTGGCGCGACTTTGGCTTGCTGCAACCTCCTCCACTTCCTGGGTTGAAGTGATTCTCCTGCCTCAGCCTCCCCATGAGGATTTGCATTTCTAACTAGTCCCAATGTAATGCTGAGGCACCCGCCACCAAGTCTGGCTATTTTTTTGTGTTTTTTTTGTATTTTTAGTAGTAGATGGGTTTTCACCATTTTGGCCAGGCTGGTTTTGAACTCCTGGCTTCAAGTGATCCGCCTGCCTTGGCCTCCCAAAGTGCTAGGATTACAGGCGTGAGCCACTGTGCCCAGCCAAAAGAAATAACTTTTAAAGAAAGATTTCGAAGTATAAAATTGATAAAATATATTAGTAGGCTATTTCAGTGGATGTGGCTGGAATGCAGAAACATTTGAGAGAATTTAAGATGTGTCGCTGTTAGCAGACAAACATTTTCAGTTAACTTTCAATTATGTTATATGGACTATATCAAGATTTTATTAGGTCTGGTTATTGATTCATTTCCCCTTTAAAACAATTAAAATGTTATGTTTCCTTTTGGGAAAAAGTTTTTACTGTTTCCCTGCTAAAAAACATTTAATACATACATTAACATCAGTGACATATTCATAATTCTTTCCAAGATTCTCATAAGAAGGGTTTTCGGAAAAAAATCAAATAAAGTGATGTTATTAAAGGATTAATCTTGATTCTGCTCTAATATATTTTTTAAAAGCAAATCAATTTCAAGTTAAGAAAATGTATGATGTTACTATTATTAAACTAATTTATAATACTGTTATATAATAATATAACTATATTAATAATTATTAGTAATTATTTATAATTATTACTTTCATTCAACTACTGTTGCTAAAAATCTTGTAATAATTCTCATTTCATTATAATGTACCAATGTTTGTACCCCAAAGGTGAGAATTATTATTTTGGGAGATGTTTTATGTTAGAATAGTGAATAGGTCAACCTACAGGCATTCCCAGGACTGAGTCTATTTCATCCATATAAAAAAGGTATTAAGAAGTACATCCAGGCTTATGAGGGGCCTAGGAGATTGGTCTGGCAGTTGGACATTGAGAACTTCAAGGTCTGTTCCAACTAGGGCTTAGGATTTCATACAGTCAAAGACAATGAGGACTGGAAAGACCATAGTCCCCTCCCCTCATTACCAAAGGAGAAACAGGCCAGAGAGATTTATTGAACTGCCCACAGAGTTGTTTAGGGACCTGGGCAATAATATAATAACATAGATAAAATACATCAAATGCTTTCTTTGTGACAGGTAGAGTTCTTTAGGTGCAGTATTTCATTTATTTCTTACATTTTGATACTTTAATGACATTCCCTAATCAAAAGATGAAAAAACTTAGAAGCAGGGAAGGTGAGAATTTTCCTTATATCACACAGATAGTTGGGACTGGCAATGAGTCTTCGCCCAGGACTGAGCTCTCCCTCCCATGTCTTCTCTCCTTATTCCCAACCTATCACCATCTTGTCTCCAAACTGTCTCCCATGAACCACTCGAAAGCTACATTACAATATCAGAAATGGTATTTTATGGTGTATAAAATGCTAAATATGTTATTAGATTAAAAAAAGAAATCAATCTTATGACATCAAAAGATGTCCTTAAGAAAGTAGCAGAATTGAAAAAAAGGTATACTGATAATAATCCCATATGCCTCCTCACAAAATACACAGACATAATTTAAAATGTATGGTAGGTGTTTGACATTCTTTTTGTTATATTTCCTTCCTTCTTTCCTTTGTATTAGATTGAAGTTTATTTTTTAGCTTATCAACCCATCTGAAATTTAATATGTTTGTTCAATGAAAAAGAAATCAATATATTCTCCTGCTAGGTCTTAATACAGTGCTCAGATTGTAGTTTATACACTGTACATTTTACCTTCCCTCACCATTTTTACAGGCAGATTATTTTATGGCCTAATGGTTCTTTAGTAGGCCATAAGCACTACATATACTTGATAACTCCTTTATAACAAAGCAAAAGGAGCATGTCAGTTCTAAAAATCTCAAAACCGGGCCTTTTATTAAAATTTTAATAAAACCTGTAAACCATTAAAAAAGAGTTAAATTTTGTTGCTGTCATTGAGAAATGTTATTCTTGGCTTATATTATATGCAAATTAATGAGTCTCTTCAATCATCACTTTGTGAAAACAAGACTGTCTGGAAATTTTGCCCAAATAGACGAATGGGAGTTTGCACATGTTTTTGGGGAAAATTCTTGCATAGATTTCTCTTTGCTTTACTCTGGCTGATTACTGACTTTGTCTTAAGAAAAATCATCCTTATGGGACATTTTATAATAAGATTGATATTACCTATAGTTACCATACCACCTTCTTTTTTACTTTCAGAGGACCTCTGATTTCATTTCTTCATTTTCAATAGTAAAATATGATCCAGATATAGAGAATGGTGAGGTGGAATTTCTCATAGTTCATTTAGAACCTCCATTAATTAATTCCCCATTGTGTGGCAGTGTTAACAGCAGGTGTTTTAGAGTTTGAATAGGTAAAATGGGAAACCCCACACCCCACTTCTAGCATCTTATTGTTTGCTAGAGAGTTTTGAAATCATGCCTTTAGAAATTTGCATGTTTTGTGTGTGTGTGTGTGTGTGTGTATGTGTGTATGTGCATACGTATGTATGTGGATATTTAAAAAACCCCTAAATCTATAGACTTCTTGGAGGTGGAGGTAGATGAGAGGTTACCAATTTAAATATCTTTGTGAAATTAATGCTATGTTTTTTTTTTCCCCCTGAAAGCAAACGTTGTAGAAATGAGTGTGTTGAATTGCAAAAAAAGAATTTGGAAAAACTGCTTCCACATTAATCTTACTTTACTAGAATCTGCAAAGCATTTGTATAGGACTAATAGTAAGTCCCACAAACCTGAATCTCTCCTGGAGGAATTAGATCACAAGTGTAGCCTGCAGGGTGATTCCATGTTGCAGTAAGTGCTGCTTTCCTGGGCAGCCTGCAGTCTGCTCTATGGCTGTCTGCTGGGGCTTGTGCCAGCTGGAACACAAAAACATGGATCTGCTTGCTCTTCTGGCCAATAGACCCAAAGCACTCCCTTATTCCTCTTTAAAACATTATTATATAAGATGAAATAATACTTGATCAATCCTCTCTCTCTTTTTGTAAATAGCAATGATGTTTCAAATGATGCTGCTTCACTGATGCTCTGAAAAAATACATTCATGAATTAGAACTAAATTGACATTTTAATTTTGTCCCTTCCTGTTGTTTAGAATTCACAGTCAGCTGCAAGGACCTTGCATAACACACATATGGAACATTCATATGTGCCTCTTGATTCTGTATGCCACCCTCATATTTTGAGATTTGTCCATACAAGTCAGCTTGAATTTGATAATATCCTGTCAATTAAACCAAACCTTGTTTTCAAAGCCAAATAGCACAAGTGCCTCAGGCACCTGGAAAAAAACCCAGCACACAGGCTCAAGTGGATAGTTAGGTGTGCAATTACTTGATTTATACACATGTGTGTTTCTGAAATTACAGCTGCAGGGTTTTGTGGTCTCTGTGGGGGTGTGAACAGTTTTGCTGGCAAGTCTGTTATGCCTTACTTTGGAAATTTGGCTCCCAACATAAATTCTCCTCCCATCACTGATGGAGAACAAAGTCTATTTGTCACTTTTCCATTTGCCTGCCACAATGATTCAGAAAGAAAACAGTCTTATTTTGCTGCTCTAATTGGGAATTGCTGATTCATCTCACAAGTCCAATCGTCTTCACTTTTCACTATACAAATATGAGTTGTGGATGTGGTATAAGCTGGCAGGAAAGGGCAGGCTTCCCACCCTTGTCACTGACCCAACTACTTGTAAATTTGCTTGAGGGAACACACTTCTTTCCACAAAACTCCCCTTCTTCAATGGAAGGTTTTGAAACCAAAGCATTCATTCAAAAGAAGGTTCTGTTGTTCTTTTGGCTTTGCAGCTATTTAAAACAATGCTTGCCTTGAAATTCTATGTATACTTTTAACCTTTTGGCTTAGCTGTAGAAAAGCTTATTACTGCAAGCAGACTCAATCACTCGTGATAGTACAACACTCTGGAAACCTTATCATCGCACCGTCTAGTTGAGTAATTAAATGCAGGGTAGATTTACAGTTCAGTGAATTTGCTCGTGGTGGGGTGGCAGCCATCTCCTCTTTCCCTTTTGAATCTTTCAGCTTCGCACTGCTGCTTTGCATCAGGGTGACTGGAAAATGTGAAATCAAATATTAAAGAGCAAATATAGACTAGAAAGGGGGTGGCACATTGGGGAAAGAAAGACAAGGGCACTGAAGGATTTTGCTGTCCAAGCAAAGGAAAATTATTCTAACTTTGTGTAACTTTTGCAGCTCTGTTAATATTAGAAGATGTAGCTATTATTAGATTCCTTTTTTTATGAGGAAATTAAACAAGGTCATTTCAGTAACACTGAGAACTCACACTTTCTGTGAAACCACTATTTCCTCAAGGGGCTAATAGGAGCTCCACATGGATAGAAAAACCACTCCTTTCATATATTCTCAGAATAGTTACCTAGACTCATAATGGCTGGAGATTGAAAAGGCCTATTCAGTTCTTGGCTGCAGCCTCTGGGGATCAGGGCAGCATTTTTCTTTATTCTGTAGTACATTTTCCCCTGTTTTGAATGGTTTTATTTTAATGGCCTCAAGGCTTTCTCTTCTTCCACGGAAAACTTATTCCAGACTCTAGCCAATCTCATCATGAAAATTACTTTCTTACCAGAAATTAAAAGATGTCTCTATTGTGTGTGTGTGTGTGTGTGTGTGTGTGTGTGTGTGTAAAAAGAGAGTATAGGCTCATTTGACATTTTCACTCTTGAAATCAAGAATCTTCTTGCTTTCTCTTACCTCAAATATACCCTAACTTTGACATTGCCCACTGGTAGTTTCTAAAACTCTATCTATCTACACACATTTCTGGTCAGTTATTACTTAAATAAATGCTTTTTAGCCTGTTCCCCCTCCTCAGGTTTTTAAGGGTTACTCTTACATTTTATGAAATAAATTAGCATTTATCTCCATAAGTGACAGCATATTCTGCACTGAGGGTATAAATAACAATACTATATACATATCATCTGCCTCAAATCATTTTTTTGGAACAGGTAAGGTATAAATACTACAAATGAATAAATACATGTATGTAATATTCATATTATAGCTTGTTAGCATGTTTGATTTGTCATTGCAAATTAAATGACTATTTTTATCTTCCAGGAAATTTGCTAAATTCAAACATTGGTTTCACTTATTTATTTATTTATTTACTCGTTCAAACAAAACTTGTTGAATACCTACTGTATTTGAATACTTGTAGGTGCTGGGAATTTCATGGTGAATAAAAAAAGTCCCTGTCTTTGTGAAACTTACATTCCAATGGTGGGAGACAGAATATAAACAAACAAGTAAATAGTCTGTCAAATGGTGATGCATGCTATAAAAAAATCAAGTAGGATGAGGGAGATAGGATCTCCCTTATGAGTGTGTGTATGCACACTTGTGTAGATTCATGTGGCGGTGTTTGTGTGAATGTGTCTATGTTGGAGGGAGGTGGTCGTTTCCTACAGGTGGTCAGTGTGCACAGTGACCTGAAGAGAACTTAAGGCAGGACTAAGCCTAAACTTTCCGGTTGTCAAAATTATTCAATATAAAAGTCTAAAGTGCTGCTGATATGGTTAAGTAGCACGAGAACTGACTATTGGATTTAGCAAAATAGAGATCATAGGTAAACTGGATAAGAACTTGAAATAGTAGCGGAGGGCAGAAGTCTAAGGATTCTAAGCAAAGTGGAAAAAGAGAAATTGGAGACATTATATTAAATACTGGTCCTAGGAGTTTTCTTCCAGGAGAAGGAATGAAATAGGGCCGTAGCTGGAGCTGCTGTGGGATTATGAGTTTTTCTTCTTTTAGCAGTGGAAGAAATAATAGGATGTTTATAAACTTATTGGAAAAATTGATGTGTATGTGAGTGAGTGTGTGTGAGAGAGAGATAGAGTGAAAGAGAGAGGTAAATTCCTAGAACAATGTCCTAATGTGGGCGAGTGGAGAAATGAGATAGAGTCTGTAGGATAATATGCAGTTGAGAGATTTTAGAATGACTATGCTCATAGTAATGATCTAGTCGAGTGTGAAAAAGTCATGACAAAGGAGGAGATAGAGCAAGATACGATAATAAAGAAGCAGCTTGTGACGTTTTGGAGTATCAGAGGGATTGGGATCCAGTGCACAAATGGAGAAACTGGCTTTAATTTGGAAAGCGTTCATCCACAGTGACAAGAGGGGATGCAGCAGGTATGGGTACAGACAGGTGTAGGTGGGAGGTGGGATTTTTAGAGTCTCTAAAAGTTATTTCCTGATATTTTCCACTTCCTCAGTAATATTGGAAGGAAGTTGAGGGTAAGGAGAGGGGAAGTATTACAATTTGGAAAAGAGGATAAACCAAGACACGGTAGTCTAGAAGAATGAGAAAGGAAAATAGGCTGGGGAAATGCAGTAGGAATGAATAAATGCTATGTAATAGTTATTTGTGTTTTAAAATTTGTGTTATTTTTAATTGTTTTTTCAAAATACTCTGATCTGCAGTTGGTTGAATCTGTGCGGCGGATGCCAAACTCGCTGGTGCAGAACCTGCAGGTGATGGGGGCTGACTATATTTGAGGACCAGTGTGCCTGTGTTTCTGTCCCTGTCCTAAACTCCTAACCATCTGAATGAGTTGTTGAGCACAGGTATTTTCCCACCTGGTTCCCTTATTTTTGTTTTTATCACAGTTTTCCTTATATTGTAGCATATAGTACAAAAAAAATTCAGAATAAAGTCTGGTCTCTTTTGTTTTAGATGCTGTACTTGCACTAAAAAAAGTCTGAGATCTCATTTGTTGTTTGTGTGTTAGTTATATCAGTCCACATTTTTTGAGGGGGAAGGGAAGGGGGAAACAGGGTCTCACTCAGTCACCCAGGCTAGAGTGCAGTGGCATGGTCTGGGCTCACTGCAACTGCCTCCTAGGTTCAAGTGATCCTCCCACCTCAGCCTCCCAAGTAGCTGGGACCACAGGTGTACACCACAACACCCAGATAACTTTTGTACGTTTTTGTAGAAATGGGGTTTCCCCATGTTTCCCAGGATGATCTTGAACTCCTGGCTTCAACTGATCCACCTGCCTCAGCCTCCCAAAGTGCTGGGATTACAGGCGTGAACCACCGCAACTGGCCCTGACATAGCTTTTAATTTGTGTCATATGGGTGATTGAATTTTGAAACATAGTGCTCCTACTATTTTTCTGCTCTAAGACTGTAGAGCACAAAAGTGGAAATAGCTGTTAGGAAGGCCACCAACAGCATCTACTACAATCAGGTTGAAAAGAGGTTCCCAAAAGTATTAAGAAGAGACAAAGTGATAGGAAGAATGAAAGAGATATTATAAAAATATTGAGACTAG
>NW_012102266.1:4469527-4480669 GCF_000951045.1 Mandrillus leucophaeus
ATTGAGACTAGAAATGTCAACCTAAGTTAATATATTAATTTCATAGGGAAAGAATAAATAAATAGACTCTAATTTTTCTTTTAAATTTCCTTTCTTGAATCCAAGGGTTATTGAGAAATATTTACTTATAGATACTAGTTGTTTAGCTATCTTTTTATTATTGATTTATACTTTTATTGCTTTATAAATAAAATCTGTATAATATTGGTTCTTATGAATTTTTTGAACCTTTCTTTGTAGCCTTGTACGAGGTTAATTTTTCTAAATTTTCTAATTTTGCTTGAAGTGAACGTCTAGTGTCTGTTGATGTAATGTTTATTAGAGCTTATTATATTTTAATGTATAGAAAATAACACTTGCTGTTTTGGGTCTGCTTGATTTATTCATAGTGATTCATAGTTAATAATCTCCAACCATAATTGTGGTTTTATGCGTTTTCACTGTAGTTCTGTCAGTAGTTGTTATATAACATTTTTCAGTTGTGTTGTTGTATGGATATAGATTCATGATATTGGCACATAACCAAAATAAAATATCTCAATTTTTTTTCTCATGATCATTTTTAGTTTAAATTATTTTGTCTGTTTATGGCTGTTTTAGGTTTATATTTATATGTAGTCTTTTTTTTCTATCCCTCTATTTTTGAGCTTCGCATGTTCTGCTGCTTAATATTTCTAGATCTCTCAAAAATCCATCAGATCATTAATCACAGTCATTTCCATTTCTTTAAATTACTGTTAGATTGTGATTTACTTCCATATTTAGTTATTTTTACATTTGAATTACATTCTTTTTTTATCAATTTATGAAGATTATTTCTTTAATTTTTCTTTTTGTATTCTAATATCCACTGAATATAGTAAATTTTCTTCTGCTGATTTAAAAAGTGATTCTTCTTTATTAAAATTAACACCAAAGATTAGTTTTTTAATCAGTTTTTAAGCTTATAAATATCTATAAATTATATTTCAGTAAGTTAAACTCTTCATGTGAACTAGAATTCTAATTCTTAAATATTATGGACATTTAATTTTTTAAGATTGTTTTCCTATGATTATTGCTTTTTTAGACAACAAATATTTCCCTTAGATATTTATGCACCCTTAATTCTCATGTGTTTGCAGCATTCTCCTGGATGTATTCTTGACTTGCTGGAGAACATGTCAAAGAGGTTTTTATGCGATAAAGTTTTTGAAGCCTTGTGTGCCTGATAATAGTTTTATTTTACACTCAGAGTTAAATAAAACATTTAGTTGGATATAGAACTCTAGTTTAATGTGCTTTTCTTTCAACACTTTGAAAATGTAACTGCATTGTTTCCTGAATATAATATAATCCTTGAGAATTTCAGTGTCAATCTGATTATAACTCCGTTATATGTAATTGGATTTTCTTTTCTAGAAACTTAAATAACTTTTTATTCTTACTTGATGTTCTCAATTTTTGCTATAACTTGTCTCACTGTATGTTTGTTCTAATTTATTCAGTTTGCCATTATATATTCTTTTAATCTGAGCTCTTGCATTTTTCTTTAATTTTGAGAATTTTAAGTCATTGTTTCTTCTAAAGTGTCTTTCCCCCTATTTATTTATTCTTTCCCTTTGAAATTAATACATTAACTTATGTTGACATTTCTAGTCTCAATATTTTCATAATGTCTCTGTCATTCTTCCCATCACTTTGTCTCTTCTTGATATTTTTGGGAACCTCTTTTTAACCTGATTATGGTAGATACTGTGGGTGGCCTTCCCAACAGCTATTTCTGTTTCTTCTTTGTTGACTTTGCTTGTATGACAATGTGCCCAGACCCAGGGAATGTATCAATATTGATATAAGGCAATCAAGAAAGTCCAATTAGCATTGAACATCTAGGAATGACCATGTGACCTTAGGCGTGTACACATGCATTAAGGCTGAGGGCACTCGGCCCTTTTCCTGAGGCCGGAGAAAGCAAGGGAGAGAGGAGCCAATGTGACTGACGGTGCCCTTTTACCAACACTGGAAAATGGAGTCTTGGAGTCCAGATGAGATTTGTTTTAAGAAATATAATTGTTAAACCATCTTACATATTATTGTGCATTGATGCTTATATGCAACATATTTGAGTGCATTATTTTATTTAGTTAGTTCTGGATACTATTAGGTTGGTGCAAAAGTAGTTGCAGTTTTGCAGTAACCTAATAGCATATGAAGGAAAGTATTTTGAGGACTTTGGGGATGTTTTTCTTCATTACTATAGCTGCTTTTGATGATAATACAATAGTAATGATCACTCCTATGAACTAGCATTGCAGGACTTTTCCTTAGTTCAGCTAAAAACAGGGTTCTTTGTCCCACAGCCATGAAAATTCAGGCTCACAGACAATTTAAATGGTGAGTAAGACAGGGTTTTATTGGGTAAAAAGGAAGAAAAGGGGGAAACAGGGACTCTTGCAAGGACAGAGTCCCTGCTAGAGGACCTCCCGCCCGGCAGTTTGAATCTCAGTTTCCACACAGCAAGAGGAGGGGCCAGGCTCCTCCCTGCTATGAATGTCATGAACTTCCCAAGGCTCCACCTCAGTGGGCGGGCTGGTTGAAGTTCCTCCAGGGACTCCTTCCCACCTGGCTGTCTTACTAGTACTACCATACTGATGATATTATTGTAAAGAAAGGTAAAGGAAAAATCTCTTTAAGTCCTGTGGCTGATCTGTTTCCTTGATTCTCCCCTGCTCTGGTCTCTAGTTTACCTGACAGGGACACTCACTGTTTTGACTACTCATCAGCCTCTACACTACATATCACAGACTAGTATAGAGATTCAACTTATGAGAATTCCTTGTATCTAAATACTACACCAGCCTGATGCAAAGTGTCGCCACTGCCCAGTCATTCCTGCTGAGAGGACTCCTTCCACTGAATTGAATTGCTTGGATGTTTAGTGTTTAGCCAGTATTCTTAGGGATTGGCTCATCTTGTTCTGGGCCCGCCTATAGTCTTGATTTTGGCTATTTTTTTTTTTTTTTGCCTTAACATCCATCCCCTTTTTTACCATCATAATGTCATTTTAGGTGTTCCAAAGCTGACACTGAATGCTACTGGGGACACGATTATGAATTGAAAATAGTGCTAGTCCTCAAAGAGATAATAATCTCAGTAAGAGACAGATAAGTAAATACACGATTATAATATGACCTCAAATATACTATGATAGAGATATTAAAATGCTGTAGAAGTGAAGGAATGTAGGAAGTTTCTTTGCTTAGAGAAGTTGGGAATTAATTTATAGAAATGGTGACATATGAACGGATCCTTGAAAATTCAGTGTTTTTCATTTCAGGAGAGAAAATGTCATGTACAAATATGAAAATGGAATTGTGAAAAATCATGGTACAGTTGAAGGACTTAGCAATTCATTTGCACCCCTTTGAGCTCTTGTGTTATAGGTGTAATAGGGTAAGATACTAAGAATTTAAGAGTAGGATGCACCAAATCAATGATGTTTTTTATTTTTTTGCTGCCTATAAAAGAATGGGCTTTGTCCTTGGGAAAAGGAGACACTGGTACTGCATTTCTTTGGATTGACTTTTTAAATTTTTTTTTTTTTTTTTTTTTTTTTGCCTCAGAATAAACAAGTTCTTCATAGTTTAAGGCTCTGGAATCTGACTCCGCAAGTCATTCAGTGCTTCTGTATGCATGACACTCAACTGTTAAAGAAATGATCTAGTGAGAAATATTGAATCTTTCACATGGCTAGAAAGAAAGAGCTGCTAGTCCCAATGACAGAATGATTCGCAATGGAGAAGAAAGGGTGGCAAAAACAGGTAGTGTTTTAGATTTTGGGGGAGATAGAGCGTGAAAACACTGGCAACTAAATGCTTGGTTGGTCCCTGGAAGGCTAGAGAGAGATCAGAGGATGAGGGGTGCAAACAATGGGGACCCAGCTCTAAGGGGCAGTGCTTCATTGGCACTAGATTTGATTTCAGAAAATTAAAAAAAAAAAAAATATATATATATTTGCATCTTGTGTGTCACTGAGTACTTCATCCTATTATCAACATATCTGAGTTCATTATTTTATTTAATTTTATTTTTTGCAAAGGTGTGAACACTTTGAGGATAGGCACTGAATTTTAATCACCTTGTCACTTTAGCAGCTCACATTATCTGCATATGGAGTAGGTTGTCAACAGATATGTGCTGACTGAACAAATGAAATAAGTGTTAGGAATTCAGAGAGGTTGATATCACTGTCTATTGTAGATTGTATCTGCGTAATTAGGAAAATGTGTAACTTTCAGAGTCACTTTCACACGACTGAAGATCTGTGTGCTTCAGATTCATTATTATTTAGTTCTTCCTAAGGGATGAAATAATGCACACTTGGTTATAATGACAATTTTCTTCAGCTTCTCTGATGCCAAGGCTATTTTCAACACAGAAAATGGCATGGCCTTATTGAGGGTGATATCACCATGAACAATATGCTAGCGAGGATTGTGTTTTCTTACTGAAGCCCCATCACCATATATACAAAGGATATTTGTTAGGTGCCCACATTATCCTCTGTGTAAGTTTCAAGCTTACAATTCCTGAGCCGTTAAAAAGTGTGTTTTTTCCCATCTGATTTAAATATATTTTCATTGAATAGTTCTAAATATGGCAGGGCTGCTTTTTTAGTTCATATTTTTCATGTGTGTAGATCATCAACATTTTATTTAGTATTACTGAATGTCATATGAAAGGTGCACATCATTCATTAATCATGTAACCTAAAATTACCATTCATGGGTAGCAATTACATATTAGTATGCTAAATGCTTTGCAGGATTTGAAGCAGTATCTTTGGTAAGATATTATAAGTAGAAAACAAACAAAACAACAACAAAAACTGGGCTACCCTTAATGGCGTGGTGTTCAAAGTCAATTGACCAGGATTCAAGAATGGCAGTACATTTTGCTTACTGGCTGACTATGGGCAAGTTAGCAATTTCTTTATTTTTGATATGGATATGAAAGTTGTACCTACCTTACTGGGATATTATGAGGTTTAAATGAAATAACATATGTGAAAGTACTTCTTATTGCTTTTTAATATTTAAAAAAATCATTTGCTCATATTTCTTTATTATGGGAAATACGTTGATTTCAGTACTTCTGTGTGTGTGTGTGTATGTGTGTGTGTGTGTGTGGGTGGATGGGTGGGTGGGGTAAGTCAAGGTATGTATTTTATGATTTTCAGAGATTGGTCAGTTGTAGCGTAAAATGGCACTTTAACAGCAATTTTATAACTGTATTTAAGGTGTATAGCAACAACAGTACATTTATGTTTACATATTGCCAGAAGGACTTCATACCGGTGCCCAACGAATGAGTTGCTTTTACTCAGTATTCAGTGTTTATATGTGATTATTTATGTATGAGTTGGGGGTTCATGCTCTTCCAAAATAGATATTAGAAATAAGCACCTTGATTTTACATCAAATTTAGCACTTTAAAATGCAAGCCTAATGAAAATACTCGATTGTATGACAGTATTGTAGATTATTTTCTTAGTTAATTTTCTATTACTCAGAATCTATGGATATTCCTAATGATTCCATTAGAGTTTAAATAACAGAATTCAGCACAAATGTATTTTACTGAGCAGAAGAAACATAATTTCTCTGGAACTGCAGCTGCCGTAGTTGAAGATGAGGCTCTTACTATCCCTTAGGGAGATTACTGTCTCTGCCAGCTGACTTAGTTTTTATACGGCCAGCAATTTATTAGATTGCTTTGCTCTTAAGTGTGATAATAGGCTTATGCTTAGCAAGGTTTAGAGACTTCCAGTGCATTAATATTTTATGGCAATGACAGGCAAGACACATTTTGTTTACCTAACAAGACAAGCCAAGCCAGGGCTGATGTGTATTGGAGATTAGCACTTTTAACTTGGAGGAACTCAGCCAATTATATATTTAGGGCTTTGCCATGCCTCTTATAATTGTAATTCAATCAGCTCCTTACTTGGTACATAGCCACTATATGCAAAGAAACCACCATACCCATATAATCTGGCCTAAATCAGAGGTAATCTCACTATTAACTCACTAACATTAACCATATAACGACTATGAATTTTCTAGTGACTTGTTTTCTTCCACTAAAGATGTTACTTCACTTGGAATTTACTGAGCCTTGAGCCAAAGCTTCCATAAACGCGTGTATATTACAATTCCATTCAGAAGATCCACTCAATTGATCTGAGTCACCTAGCAGGAAAGTTGTCATCATGCTCTTAATTTTGGGGATTTCATTCCTGTTGTTGCTGTCTTGTTTTTTTTTTTTTTTACAAGCTATTTAAAACAATGTGATTCCTGGGCCTTCTACAGATTAGAAGTACAAATAAAACATAATTATTGAAATAGACCAAGTGGGTCACTGCAGTACTATTTTAATATGTTTCTTTTCTCTATTAAGCAAAGTTGATGGTTGCATCAGTTTTCTTATTGAACAAAAAGCATAAGTCTCAATGAATAGTAAATATTGGAATATTGATATTCTCTAATTTCAAATTATCTTAGTATATCTAACTTATATGTTTTTGAACATAAAATTATATGTGCAACATTTCTTCAATGTTCTTAAGGACTATGAGTGTTTAAACCAAATTATTAGGTACTTATTATTTGTAATATTAAGCTGCATTTTATACATTAAGTAATAAACCTGTAGGATGGATTCTAAATATTATAACCATAATTTAAATATGCAATGGAATTTGAAACTTCTCAAGTTTTCTACATGACCTCAGGATATGACATGAAGTATCATCCGCTCCAAAGATGACAGGGACCTCATTAAGAAAGGAGCTTAAAAGTTCTATCAAATTGGTTATAGTACAGGTTTTGGGGAGGAGGAGGGAGAGGGGGATAGCAGACATAGATTTAGAGTATGGGAATTGGACAATTAAAATGGAAAGAAGTTCAAATATGTTGAGAAGTGAGTCGGTACATGTGCAAAAACAGAGAACACCATGCACATGTAGATTTAGAAGAATTGCTAATACCCGCAGTGTTCCAATGAGGCATAAACACAAACCATGGCGTGCCCTGCAGGGTCTCTCTGTGTGTTCGTTACTTTTAATACCATTCTGTGCAAGCCTCAGAGGAACACAGCCAACTCCCACATCTTGGGGTTAGCATAATCTTGCTGTGGCTGGCACTCAGCCTGTGCTTGACTAAGTCTGCTGATGTTTCTGAGAGGAGAAAAAAACAAGGAAAGCATTTGGTTTGGTTGTACAGATTGCTTTCTTTTATAAAGTGGGGGTGGGCTGGATGAAGTGGGTGGGAATGTATGTTTTCAACTGGACTAAAGTCTTGAAGATTACAAAATACAACAAAATGAAATTAATTCTTTTTGTTAATCATCAGGATTTATTGTCCTCCTTTTGGGGAGTGAGAACTTGATGTGCAAACACAGATCATGCAAAAGAATTACAATCAAGTTACGACATCTCTCCCATCTTTTCCAGTGCTTTTTTTCTGTTCCCTATAATTGTCTGGATAGTGTTTATTTAAATGCTAGTTAATTAAATTTTGGTAAGGACCAATACAACCAGATTTATCTTAGTCTCTTCATCTTCTGTTCCTAATTTATCCTTTAAGGAACTCTGATTGCAAATCCCATAGAAGAAAAATCAGAGGGTGATGAGAGGAAGGAGCAGAGATTGTGCTAAGCTTCGTCAACTAGGAAATAAAGTGAAAATGAATTTTCAAAATGCTGGAAAGGAGCAGAGACACACAGGCTTATCCCCTGTGCTTGAGCATGATAGTTTCACTATAGTCCCTACTTTGTTCATGTGTTCAAGGTATATTTTTTTCTCTCTCTCCCTCCCTTTTCCAGAGCTCTGAGGCTCTCAAATTGAGAGAAGCTCAGAATACCACATTGTTGGGAAAGAGCTGACTCTGGCTTTCTTCAGGGAATTTAGAGGCCCAGTGACTTGGAGCAAATCACATGGCTGGTGATTGGCTTTGTCTCTGTTTTTATAAGTGATTAAAAAGAAAACCACTTCAATAATCCTCAGACCTCTGCTCTCGACTGGGATCTCTTCCAACCAGGCCTGCTCAGCAGAACCCCTGGGAGGAGGAAAGCACACGAGCTCTCAGCCAAAAAATTAGAAAAAGCAACAAAGACATTGGAACCGGAAACTTCAATGTGGGCCAGAATTCAAGGGCAATACCTTTTTCCCTCCTGGTTTGAGACTCACATTCAGTACTCCCATTTCATCTTTAGTTCCTTCTCTCTCAGCTTTCAGGGCCTTCACGAAACCTTGGAGCATGATTTGGTAAACATTTGCTTTGAACACAGAGACAGTGTGGCTCTGAGTTGCAAGTGGACAATGGAGTGACAATAATAACAATGAGATGATTTAAATCGCATATGATTCTAAAGACAAGTGATGTGTTACTGGGGACAGAGGAGTTCGCTCTATCCTGGGTGGGGTACTCGTAAATGAACGAATTTCAGAACAGATTTCCCAGATGAATGTGTTTCTTAGTCCCTAAACAAACCATTAACAAAACCTAAATTTATTTAGTATTCTTTAGATTAACCTATATTAGTTTTCATTCCAACATCCATGTGTAGGTTTTTGAAATCTAAATCTAAGTGAGGAAGGCCCTATGTTCCAGGTCCTGAAGTCTGAATGCCTGTGTTAGAATCCTAGTTCCACTATCTATTTGCTAAATGATCTTAAGTGAACATATGACCTTTCTGGTTCCTCATTCCTCATTTATAAAATGGAGTAATAATAAGGAACCTACGCCCTGGGGTTGTTTGAAGCAGTAAAGGAAATAATGGGTATAAGATATTTTACACAGTACCTGCAACATAGGGAGTATTTGAGAAAAATTACTATGTTACCTTTAGAACAGGAAAGTTACTTTTATGCTTTTCTGTATTCCTATATTATGTAGCTTTTTAAAAAGGGAAGAAGGAGTAAAGGATAGTAGTTCTGGAAGATAGTCATTTAGTCATTTTCTCTAACGCTTTTTTCACCTTACAGGTGGATGATAAAATTACTGAGTCTTTTTCTTACAAAGTCGTATTGGCAGAATATTTCCTTTAGAATACTGTAGTGTGTTTTCCCCTTTTAAAATTACTAAAATGCCAGGAAATTGTCCATTCTGGAGTCATAGTGGGTTTAGTGTGCTTGAGAACTTGAGTATTTTCTTGTGTTTATGGTCATACAAATGCAGACACACAGAAAACAAGGTTATATAAAGTAACATCTGTACCTTGAATCATACTCATTTAATAATAATGTTTTATATTGCTTAAAAATACATTATATTGCTATTTTCGTTTCACTCAGCAATATTTGGATGAAAGAAAATCCAGAAGTAATTATGATTTCTGTACATAAGACTTGTTTTTTTATTTTATGCTATTAGCTATTTAATACTGCAAGTATTTGTACAATGGTCAAAACATTAGAAATAATTAGTCTGAATGTGTTTAAACCTCAACAGAAAACACTTGTGTTCTAACAGATCTAAATATTTAATGAGATTTTGAAAACCACAGTTACAGCTTTTTATAGAAAAGGAACGTTACCTCTGAGACCTGAAAAAAGACTGTTTATTATATAAAGAAAGGGACTTTATATTTTTAATGTATAATTTAATAAGAATTCTACCATTCCAACCTTGAAATCTACAGTTTGAGAAGAAAAACAAAAAAGTCATGTCAGAAAAATATTTTAGAAGGGTAGCACCTATTTATTTTTTAGGAAAATGTCCAAAGTATACAGAAGGCAGAAATCTAACTCAGGCTGTTTTAGTTTATTGAATTTTCTGTTCCTTGAAAACCATAGCACAACTCTCTAGATACACCTATAAGGATGTATTACATCATAAAGTACACCAAAGATACTAACCCATGTTATTAAACTGTCAACATACATTATACTACAATTTGTCCTCAATCCAATGCAACTAAAAGCCACATTGTTGGCAGGAAGTTTAAAACATAAGACTATTCTCTAATCATCTAAAGCCGAAGGTACTTTGGGGAAAAATGCTGTAATAATTGCTCCACTACTCCATAGTGGCATGTGTGAATTTCATTGGTTTTGTACAGCAAATGTTCAGCTATTAGAAGAAAGGATTCAGGAGGATTACCACTTAAAGGCTTTTACTAGTGATGCTGTAGATGTCTCATTTCACAGCATATTAATAGTGGTTTCGTATAATACCAACAGGGAGAAATAAATCTTAGAAACTAGAATTTAAATAATGTTTGATTTTCACACAACTATTTAGCAGAAAATTTGAGATTGTAATATTGTCAATAACATAAAATCTCACAATTATAGAAAGTTGCTGCATCTTTTTAAAATCTAAAATTTAGGTAATTTCACAGAAATGTGGACAGGCTACATGCTAACCAGGATTTCCTATAAAACTTTATCTCAGAAATAGATAAAATGTTCATGAAAGGGAGGATTTGCCAATGGAGGTAAAAGTTCCTGTTCAAAGATTATAAAGGCTTGCTTTCACATGTGTGATATGTGTCACGTCATGACAAATTTCAGATACTTACTTCCTGGAAAACTTTCAAAGTTAAGACAACAGAAGACATCGGCTCGTAGCACAAAATAAATTCTATTAAATTTTCCTTAAATATGAGTAGAAAAGACAGGGGAGCAGTGGAACAGGAGACTTCTTTTCTTTTTTTATTTTGACTCACCCTGCCTCACCTCTTGTCTCATCAAAAGAGAGTACCTGGCAAGTGACACAGTATTTTTCAGCTTTACTCTTCTGTTCTCTATTTATTTTATTTTATTTTGTTTTAGTTTACTTTACATTCTGGGATACAAGTGCAGAAAGTGTAGGTTTATTACATAGGTATACGTATGCCATGGTGGTTTGCTGCACCTATCAACCCATCATGTAGGTTTTCAGCCCCGCATTCATTAGCTATGTGTCCTAATGCTCTCCCTCCCCTGGGTCCCGGTGTGTGATGTTCCGCTCCTTATCTCTATGTGTTCTAATTGTTCAGCTCCCACTTATGAGTGAGAACATACGGTGTTTGGTTTTCTGTTCCTGTGTTAGTTTGCTGAGGATGATGGCTTCCAACTTCATCCATGTCCCTGCAAAGGACATGATCTCATTCCTTTTT
>NW_012102266.1:4480937-4492861 GCF_000951045.1 Mandrillus leucophaeus
GTCAAATGATATTTCTAGTTCTAGATCCTTGAGGAATCGCCACACTGTCTTCCACAATTTTTGAACTAATTTACATTCCCGCCAACAGTGTAAAAGCGTTCCTATTTCTCCACATCCTCGTCAGCATCTGTTTTATTTTTATATCTCTTCAAAATAATTTTGTTTTTTAATTTTACTTTAAATTCTCGGATACATGTGCAGAATGTGCAGATTTGTTACGTAGGTATGCATGTGCCATGGTGGTTTGATAAATCTATCAACCCATCATCTAGGTTTAAGCCCTGCATACATTAGGTATTTGTCCTAATGCTCTCCCTCCGCTTGATCCCCTGACAGGTCCCTGTGTGTGACATTCCCTTCCCTGTGTCCATGTGTTCTCATTGTTCAACTCCCACTTATAAGAGAGAACATGCGGTGTTTGGTTTTCTGTTCCTGTGTTAGCTTGCTGAGAATGATGGTTTCCAGCTTCATCCATGTCCCTGCAAAGGACATGAACTCATCCTCTTTTATGGATGCATAGTATTCCATGGTGTATATGTGCCACATTGTCTTTATCCAGTCTATCATTAATTGGCATTTGGGTTTGTTCCAAGTCTTTGCTGTTATAAATAGTGCTGCAGTAAATATATGTGTGCATGTATCCTCATAATAGAATGATTTATATTCCTTTGGGTGTATACACAGTAATGGGATTGCTAGGTCAAATGGTATTTCTGGTTCTAGATCCTTGAGGAATCACCACACTGTCTTCCACAATGGTTGAACTAATTTACACTCCCAACAAGCGTAAAAGTGTTCCTATTTCTCCACATCCTCACCAGCATCTGTTGTTTCCTGACTTTTTAGTAATCGCCATTCTAACTGTCATGAGATGATATCCCATTGTGGTTTTGATTTGCATTTCTCGAATGATCAGAGATGTTGAGCTTTTTTTTCGTAAGTTTGTTCACGTAAATGTCTTCTTTTGAGACGTGTCTGTTCACACCTTTGCCCACTTTTTGATGGGGTTATTTTTTCTTGTAAGTTTGTTTAAGTTCCTTGTAGATTCTGGATATTAGACCTTTATCAGGTATGTAGACTGTAAAAATTTTCTCCCATTCTGTAGGTTGCCTGTTCATTGTGATGATAGTTTCTATTGCTTTGCGAAAGCTCTTTAGTTTAATTAGATCCCATTTGTCAATTTGGGATTTTGTTCCCATTGCTTTTGGTGTTTTTGTCATGAAGTCTTTGCCCATGTCTGTTTCCTGAATGTTATTGCCTAGGTTTTTTTCTATGGTATTTATGATTTTGGTTTTACATTTAAGTCTTTAATTCATCTTGAGTTAATTTTGTATGATGTGTAAGGAGTCCAGCTTCAGTTTTCTGCATATGGCTAGCCAGTTCTCCCAGCACCGTTTATTAAATAGGGAATCCTTTCCACATTGCTTGTTTTTGTCAGGTTTGTCGAAGATCAGATGGTTGTAGATGCGTGATGTTATTTCTGAGATCTCTGTTCTGTTTCCTTGGTCTATATGTCTGCTTTGGAACCAGCAACATGCTGTTTTGGTTACTGTAGCCTTGTAATATAGTTTGAAGTCAGGTAGCATGATGCCTCCAGCTTTGTTCTTTTTGTTTAGGATTGTCTTGACTCTACGGGCTCTTTTTTTGACTCCATTTGAAATTTAAAGTAGTGTTTTTTTTCCCAATTCTGTGTAGAAAGTTAATGGTAGTTTGATGGGAATAGCACTGAATCTGTAAATTACTTTGGGCAGTATGGCCATTTTCACGATATTGATTCCTCTTAGGCATGAGGATGGAATGTATTTCCATTTGTGTCCTCTCTTATTTTCTTGACCAGTGGTTTATAGTTCTCCTTGAAGAGGTCCTTCACGTTCCTTGTTAGCTGTATTCCTAGGTCTTTTATTCTCTTTGTAGCAATTGTAAATGGGAATTCACTAATGATTTGTCTCTCTGTGTGTCTATTATTGGTGTATAGGAATGCTTGTGTGTGTGTGTTTTTTTTTTTTTTTTGAGACAGAGTCTCGCTCTGTTGCCCAGGCTGGAGTACAGTGGCATGATCTCAGCTCATTGCAATCTTCCGCCTCCGTGATTGAAGCAATTCTCCTGCCTTAGTCTCCTGAGTAGCTGGGATTACAGGTGTGTGCCACCACCCTTGGCTAGTTTTTGTATGTTTAGTAGAGATGGGGTTTCACCATGTTGGTCAGGCTGGTCTTGAACTCCTGACCTTGTGATCTGCCCACCTCAGCCTCCCAAACTGGTGGGATTACAGGTGTGAGCCACCACGCTGGCCTGCTTGTGATTTTTCCACATTGATTTTTTTATCCTGAGACTTTGCTGAAGTTGCTTATCAGCTTAAGGAGTTTTTGTGTTGAGATGATGGGGTTTTCTAAATACGGAATCATGTAGTCTGCAAACAGAGACAATTTGAGTTCCTCTCTATTTGAATACCCTTTATTTCTTTCTCTTGCCTGATTGCCCTGGCCAGAACTTCCAATACTATGTTGAATAGGAGTGGTGAGAGAGGAAATTCTTGTCTTGTGCTGGGTTTCAAAGGGAATGCTTTCAGTTTTTGCCCATCCAGTATGATACTGGCTGTGGGTTTGTCATAAATAGCTCTCTTCCTTGTACTTGAACACATAGAGGCCATTGTAGGATTATTAATTCACATAACTTCAATATTGTTGTATCTCAAAGAATAGGGAAGCCTTGGAATGAGGGAGAGAGAAGGGGGAATGGCTGGTCAATTGAGCAGTCAGAACACACCCAACATTTATTGATAGAGTTCATTGTCTTATAAGGACGTGGTTTATGGTGCCCCTAAATAGTTATAATAGTAACATCAAAGATCATAGATCACTATAACAGATAAAATAATAATACAAAAGTTTGAAATATTGAAATAATAACCAAAATGTAACACAGGGAAACAAAGTAAGCACATGGTGTTGAGAAAATGGCACCAATAGACTTGCTCAACACATGGTTGCCACAAACCTTCAATTTGTATTAAAAAAGGCAGTTATCTGTAAAGCACAGATAAAGTGAAGCACAATAAAATAAGGCATGACTCTGTGGTGACACATTTATAGCATAATCTACCCAACATCTATTATTACATTTATAAGAATTCCTTTTGCTCTGTTAAAATTGTGTCTAACACTTGTCCTATATTTAATTTTACCATGTTTTCCTGGAGTACTCCATTGACTGCTGTGTTAGTCCATTTTCACACTGCTATAAAGATGTTACCCAAGACTGGGTAATTAACAGAGGAAAGAGGTTTAATTGATTTATAGCTCCTCGTGGTTGGAGAAGCCCCGGGAAACTTACAATCATGGCAGAAGGTGAAGGAGAAACAAGCACCTTCTTCACAAGGCACCAGAAAAGAGAAGAAAGAAGAAGGAACTTCCAAACACTTAAAAAACCATCAGAACTTGTAAGAAGTCACTCACTATCTTGAGAACAGCAAGGGGGAAATTGCCCCCATGATCCAGTCACCTCCCTCCCTCAACAAGTGGGGATTACAATGTCTCTCCCTTGACACATGGAAATTGCAATTAGAGATGAGATTTGGGTGGTGACACAGCCAAACCATATCAAGCACAGAACTTTGACTTTCTAGACTCTTCTTTAATTTATTGTATATGAAAGTTCTCACACTACATTTTTCCAATGATTCCACTTCTTGACTATCTCAGGACCTAGAAGGAATCCTCTGAAGTCCAGTGTGTGGGTACTCATGATTGAGTTTTCCCTGAAGAGTCAAGATTTAATGAAAACACAATTTCTATGGAAGTGACGGCTACCTGTCCGCCAGAGATTCATAGACTCTTTCTATGTCATAGATTCGTTGAGTCCCTAAATCACCTCTGGTGGAGAGACACCACTGAACAAGGAAAGTTTTTAGAATTTTCAGGAGCAAAAATTAAACCTTTTTTAAGCCACTGAGATTTGCATTAAGCTACTGAGATTTCAGGGTTTATCTATTGGAAAGGTTTTTGTAACTTTACTAATATAATTCTTTGCAATAAAAATAATTGAGCTTAGATAGATTATAGAATTTGATAGAACAGAATGACTTCCTTAGCTGACAGATCATAACTGGACAGTCCCTGACCATCCTGGGTAATGATTTCTTGAACAAAGGAAAACACCAACTGACTTTTTTTTCTTCCTAAATCTGTTTCCAACCTCTTATGTTTTCAGGCTCAAAACTTTTTATTTAACATACAGTTTACATGCTTTTCTTCCTGTGAGAAATTTTGCCAAAAATGGGGAAAGTTCATAATGAGCAAATGTGTATTTTACTAATTCATCCAGGGCCTAGTAATATCCCATAATCTTTCTGTTATTCTGTAATTAAAGATATAAGACAGAGGAATAAAAAATGATGAGAATTCATGAGACAATCACATCCTAAAATATTCATGAATATAATTTCGTGATCTATACAAACAGCCAAATTCTATAGCTCTTTGACAGTTTTTTCCCATCTGGTGACTATGAATCACAGACAATCAAATTTATGTAGGATTATGGACTCATGATGTAAAAGAAATTAGGTTGCTCTCTAAATTTTAGCTGGAGCCATGGTTTTTCAATTCAAATAAATGTGTATGTGCTTGCATGTGTGTGTTTATTAACACATTTATTTCCTTCAGACATTTTCCAATTTAGATTAGAGAAGAATATTTATGGAATGAGATTTTAAAGCCTGTCTTACACACTCATATGTAATAATTTCATGATTAGATATAGTGTTAGATGTTGTATTTTTGTTTCTACCTTTGCACCCTTATAGTATGTCAATATATTTTGGATACAGCTTGGTTTCACAGAACTTTTTAGCATGCATGTTCTTTTAGGCAGTAAACATTTTGTCTGTATACAGGCATATATGTTTGTTAACCTTTTAATACCTATATACAGATTTGCGAGCACTGAAATTGCCAGTGAGTTGCTACATAGACACTATGACCAACAGATAACGGTGAGTCACCCTTTGTGTAGGGTGAAGCTGATTTGATTGGTTAAGCTAGTAATTGCAGTCACTAGTAAGTTAGACTTTATTTTAGTTTCTCTGGATAAAAGGGTTATATTAGGTGTACATCTTGCTATTCATAGTAAACTGGTATTAGTAATTCATTTACACTTATATTGTCCTTGTTAAGGCTTGAATTTTTCTTAAGAAAATAAAGTTTTAGCATGAGTTCATTTCCAGACTTTTCCTAGGTCATTGACTAAGAATTAGTGAAACATATGAATTCATTTTTTGGTCTGCATAATGCCAAAATACATTGCTTGGCAAATGCTCCCAGCACCTAGACTGACTGGTGTGTTTTGGGATAGTGCAGACATAACCACAGAGTGATTATGACTGGTATACTGTTGTTGACTTACTTTATAACATTCAAAAATAATATTTTAAAAATCATTAAATACAATCCACATATAAAAGTTTATAAAATGTAAACATGTAGCAAGATGAATAAAATGCAAACCCTTGTAACTACTACCCAAGTCCAGAAATAGAATATTATTTATGCCCTTTATATTGCGATACTTATACATTTCTTTCATAGATTTCCTGTTTTGTTTTTTCCAGCATATATTAGGTTTTAATATTGATGCAGGCCTTTTTGAAATAAATTATAAATGTTTCACTAATTATAGAATAATGTTATATTATGTCCCACTTTCTCAAGTAATACATCAGATAATTTTTCATTTAACTTTTGTCTTTAAAAATATAAATATTTATTTGTTTGTTTTTGAGATAGTCTCACTTTGTTGCCTAGGCTGGAGTGCAGTGGCACAATCTTGGCTCACTGCAACCTCCACCTCCCAGGTTCAAGCGATTCTCGTGCCTCAGCCTCCCAAGCAGCTGGAATTACAGGTGCGCGACACCACTCCCGGCTAATTGTTTGTATTTTTAGTAGAGACAGGACTTCACCATGTTGGCCAGGCTGGTCTTGAACTCGTGACCTCAAGTGATCTGCCCGCCTCAGCCTCCCAAAGTGCTGGGATTACAGGCATGAGCCACTGTGCTCAGCCAAAAATACAAACTTTTAGATTTATATGTTCGTTGATTTTCTTATCCTTTTAAATTTGTGTCCTAATATAAGCATCTAACCTCTAATATTTCTGAAGTTAGAGAATATTTAAGGCAGAAAAATAACAAGATATTCTACTCCACTGTGCTTCAGGGCCTGAACCACTGTAGGAGACTGTGTCTGTTTTTCTTCTCTTTCTTTACAGTGTTCGCAGTTGGCTCAGAATACTGCTGTCTATCTAATTGTTTTTGCCACTTGATAGGAACGTTACTTTTTTTTCTCAGAGAACTATACTTGTTGCCTATTAGCCTGAGGATTAGATTTAAGCTGCTCATTTTTATACCCAAAATGAATCAGTCATGTCATTATAAACTAAGTTAATCTCTTGCTGCCCTTAGAAGGGAATAGAAATGTTCTTATCTGTTAATTATGTCACACTTATTACAGCATTTCATAATCACTGTATCCTTCTGGTGCTGTTTGATCTTTGCAAATGTGGTGTACAACTTTTTCTTGGTGGCTTCCTCTCAGTGGAGGGTGAAGTTGATTTGACTTAGTTAAGCATGTCACATCAGTCTTTAGAAAGTGGATTTCATTTTATTTTATATTTCTCAAATATAAGCATTATATTGGATGTTCAATTTGTGGTAAAGTGGCATTAGTATATTCATTTACAATTGTATTATCCTTGTCGAGGCTTGAATTTTAGGAGATAAGTAAAGTTTTATCATGAATTCATTTTCATATCTGCATCAGGCCATTTACTAAGATTTAGTGAAATATACAAATTATTTTATTTCTCCTTAAGTATTATATATATACTTCTGCAGAAAATTTTTATAAACTACTTAAGAAGTATACTTAAAAAGTAAATAAAAACTCTGACCAAGGTGTTTAAATGCAAAATGGATGTATCTGATTTTGGACATACTAGTTTGAGATGCATAGCACACAGGAAAAACCATTAGTCTGAAGCTCTAAGTGAAGGTTGGGGCTAGAATTTCATGTTCGGGACTTATTTATATAATAGGAAGAAATGCCATGATTTACCTGTGTGTTTTGTGTTTATAGGTGTTGGGCCTACCTTTGCCTCTCATCCCCAACAAATTATTCTAGGTATTGTAAATAACAGAAGAAGTTCTAACAAAATAATATGTTTAATAGAATATACTTATTATTATAGATCCTTGCCTTAGTACAGCTAATGGAATGAGATTGAGTTGTTTGGAACTTACTGCACTCAGATGAACCATGCAGTTTATCCTTATCACAGGTCATTGGAATCATGTACATGTGACTTGATTTAGTTTACAGTATTCCACTCAGGTTCATATTATTTTGGTTATTTAAAAAGATGTAGTGATAAATTCAGAATTCCAGAAAACAAAACATATCATGGTCTTTGAAATATGTTTGTTCCTTCTATTCATTGTCTTATAAATGTAATTTGAAAATCATTGGAGTCTTCTTATTTTATGCTCACAAATGCCCTGTGAGTAAATCACAGTATATATTATCATTTTTGATATTTGCAGAAATGGGCACTCAAAACAAAATGACATGGCCAAGGTAACCCAGTTTATAAATGGCAGAGTCAGTACTTGAATTCAGGGGTTCTGAACTCAGGACCTATCCCACAAAATTATTTTTTTTAATAGCATATTGAGAGCTGTACCAAGTTAGATTAGTTGACAATAATGGTTTTTATTTTTGTAAATATTTTAAAACATATATTTCAAGATATTATCAATCTGTTTTACAGCTGAGGAAGTTAAAGCAGGAAAAATGTCTGACCAGCATGAGATCAATGTATTCAGTGAGATTAGTTGTTGTATCCTAAAATTTTTACTTTTCACCACAGAAAATAATGGTGATAATGTTTCATACCTACAAATATGCTATGTATTGCAGTTCATTATAAAATGGATGTTGGCACAAGCTGAGAGGGAAATTTATGTGTGGAAGCATTCTTTTTATTTTTAGAAATGCTTATTAATCTTTTACTAAAATATGACTGCAATTTATAGAGTCCAATTGTAGTTTTGTATTTTAAATATTGCAAAGAGAAAAATATCAAGTGGTTAGGTCATCAAACATAACCTTTAAAAAGATGCAGTGTAATCTGAAGTCCCACAGGAGCCTTAAATTTAGGCTTGTTGTAAAGTGTGCCATTTGGTTATAGAGAAATTAAACAAAAAAATCAATTGTCATTATTAGTAGAGAGCTTACTCTAAATTAATGGTGTATGTTGTTAATGAACCATTCCTACAAAGCTAATAGAGCCAGAGAAGTAAAGGCTATTTGCAACACTATACGTATTCCCCTAACATAATCAAGTAAGCCAGTACCCAACCATGAAAGTTATATTGATTTGGACAGTTTTTTAAACAGTAAGTTAAAAAAAAAAGTAGTGTCATCCTGAGAGGAAAAATGATACGATTACCAAAAAGTCATTTTATTTTCAGTGAAAAAAGAAACATCTCTGACTGCAGAGAGCATGAAAAATACATCTTAAAATAATTGTATGGCCCAGCAAAGCAGCCAAGGAAACACTTTATGTGCAGGTAGCAAAATAAACATCATAATTATTTGTTGTGTAGACTACATTGATCAAAATTTCATTTAGATTTTAAAACTTCCAATTACTTGTATCTAATTTTCCTACATAGCACACATTTGCCATTGAAACTAAGTTTTTGATATTTCTTTATAAGTAAAGATAATTCATGTTAAAAAAGTATATTCCATTTGAACCTGTGGCATACTGTGCAATAGATAATATTCAGGAGAATGTTTAGGTGTAAGTGGAAACTGCAGTTTTCCTTTTTAATCAAAAGTGTTTTGAACTATATCTTGTCTGTATGTTAGTAGGTAAAGCAGAGATAACTCTGTGTACATGATGGTGGTACTAGTAGCAGGTTGGAGGCAGAAGTGTTTTTGACTGTAGAAAAACTTAAAGCTGTATAAATTACGCAACCAAATATGGCTTTTATGGCTCCTTTTGAAATCAATCCAAGATATCATCCTTCTCCAAAACATGCCAACCGAAAAGGAGATGGAACAGGCTGGCCAGGCAGAACCTTCCAATGATTGTCCTTTCTGCAGCAACACCAAATTGAACAATTATCTGCACAAGAAAGCATCTTCATAAGAACCAAAAATCGGCCAGGCGCGGTGGCTCATGCCTGTAATCCCAGCACTTTGGGAGGCCAAGGTGGGCAGATCACGTGAGGTCAGGAGTTCCAGGTCAGCCTGGCCAACATGGTAAAACCCCATCTCTACTAAAAATACAAAAATTAACCGGGCGCAGTGGCACATGCCTGTAATTCCAGCTACTTGGGAGACTGGGGTAGGAGAATGCTTGAACCCTGGAGGTTGAGGTTGCAGTGAGCCGAGATCATTCCACTGCACTGCAGCCTGGGCAACAAGAGCAAAACTCCTTCTCAAAAAACAAAAAAACAACAACAAAAATCAGATGGTGATCATAGTATCTGGTTTTTAACATCATATCAAGGAAAGTGGCACTGAAGAGGGTAAGAAAGAAAGTCTTGCACTGCCCATACCATCCATCACCCAGCCCCCAGCAGCACGGAGAGAGAATCTGTGTGTTTCGGGGAGGGACAGCAAAGTGACTGTGGGACTTTGTGTGGGAATTCAGCGCTGTCCTGTCTCAGTGGAACACAACACAGGGCAGAATTTGGCTGGTGCCCATGGAGAGAGCATTTAAATCAGCCTCAATCACCCCAGCAATAGGAACCTGAGTTTTGGCTAGCTCCATCACCAGTGGACTAAAGTGTGGTGATATCCTGAACACATTTGAAAGGTAGTCAGGCCACAAGAACGGCAGTACTTGGGCAAGTCTTGGTGCTATGCTGGACTCAGAGCCAGTGGACTTGGGGTGCACGTGACCCAGTGAGACACCAGCTGAAACAGCCAAGGAGTACCTGTGGCACCCCTCCTCCAACTCCAGGCAGTGAAGATTAACCAGAGACTCCTTTCACTTATGGAAAGAAGAAGGAAGAGGATAGAGGACTTTCTCTTCCAACTTGGATACTAGCTCAGCTACAGTAAAATAAAGCATCAGGCAGAATCCTGAAGCTTTTGATTCCAGGCCCTAGCTCCCAGATGATATTCCTAGACCCACCCTGGGGCAGAAAAGCACCTACTTCTCTGAAGGACAGGACCCAGTCCCGGCAGGATTTGCCGCCAACTGAATGAAGGATCCCTTGGGTGTTGCGTAAACATCAACAGTAGCCAGGCAGTAGTCACCATGGTCCTTGTATGAGACCCAAGTGCCATTCAGGCCTCAGGTGTGACCCAGTCCCAGCTGTTGTGGCCACAGGAATGCTTGCTTCACCCCTCCCTCAACTCAAGACAATGCAGCATGAAGAGAGATACTCCATTTATTTGAGACGAAGTGAGGGAAGTGAACAAGGGGCCATGCTTGGTATTCCTGGGAATTCTTCTGGCTCTTACTCAAGCTCTACAAATCTGCAAAAGTTACAGTGTTACTGGATTTGGGGCACCCTCCAGTGCTATATGGCTGTAGTGCCCAAATACCTAGATAAAAACAATTCCTTCTGAATGCGTGGAAAGTCTTCTCAAGAAGGATGAATACAAACAAGCCCAGACTGTGAAGATTGGAATAAATACCTAACTCGTCAATGCCTAGATATCAATAAACATCCACAAGCATCAAGAACATCTAGAAAAACATGACCTCATCAAACGAACTAAGGCACCAGTGATCTAGAGATGTGTGACCTTTCAGACAGCATTCAAAAAAGCTAATTTTAGGAAGCTCAGCTAACTTCAAGATAACATAGAGAAGAAATTCAGAGTACTATCAGATACATTTAACAGAGGGATTGCAAGCAGAATTTATGGAGCTGAAAGATTCAATTGACAAACTAAAGAATGCATTGGAATCTCTCAATGGCAGGATTGACCAGACAGAAGAAAGGATTAGTGAGCTTGTAGAGAAGCTATATGAAAATACACAGAGAGAAAAATATGGAAGAATGAAGCACGATTATACGATCTAGAAATAGTCTCACAGAGGTAAATCTAAGAGAGATTGGCTTTAAAGAGGAGGCAGAGAAAGAGATCAGTGTAGAAATTTAATTCAAATAAATAATAACAGAGAATTTTCAAAACTTGGAGAAAGTACCAACATTTAAGTACAAGAAGGTCATAGGACACCAACCAGGCTTAACCCAAATAAGACTACCTCAAGACATCTAATAATCAAACTCCCAAAAATAAAGATTTTAAAAGCAACAAGAGAAAAGAAACAAATAACATATAAAGGAGATCCCATATGACTGGCAGCAGACTTCTCAGTGAAAACCTTACCATCCAGGAGAGAGTGGCATGCATGTCATATTCAAAATGCTTCAGGAAAAAACAAAAACAAAACAGAAAAACCTTTTATCCTAGAATATTATATCCAGTGAAAATATCCTTTAAATGTAAAGGAGAAAAAATGCTTTCGCAGGGAAGTAAAAGCTGTTGAATTTTGTCAACATTAGACCTGGCTTACAAGAAATGCTAAAGGGAGTTCTTTAATCTGGAAAAAAAAAACAAAGGATGTTAATGAGCAATAATAAATGTGAAGATACAAAACTCACTGGTAACAGTTTAAGTACACAGACAAATACAGAATACATTAACACTGTAGCTGTGGTATGTAAATCATATGTTCGGTAGAAAGACTCAAAGACAAACCTGTTAAAAATAACTACAATAACTTTTTTTTTTTTTTTTGAGACGGAGTCTTGCTCTGTCGCCCGGCCTGGAGTGCAGTGGCCGAATCTCAGCTCACTGCAAGCTCCGCCTCCCGGGTTTACGCCATTCTCCTGCCTCAGCCTC